>NC_056000.1:11859264-12163341 GCF_018446385.1 Zingiber officinale | reverse complement strand
AGCCATTCATTTCAAACGGCTGCTGTCCCATCGGAGGTAACGCCACCGCCATACGCTGACAAGAGCAGGGTTACCACGTGTCAGCAGGACACTGGCCGCATTTAATGAATGCACCTTACCGTGCGTAGAGCACGTGATTGGCAGTGAGTGAAAGGATTTGATAGGAATTTCAAGGGAATATAAGGCATGAGCGAGACACCGCTGACCGGATGTGCAACTCTATGCCTAGCCGAGCGGACTAGTATAGCGACCGTAGTCCAGTCAGTCGGACTTCGCCTCCTTCGACTAGACTTGAGGGGGAGGCAAGTGATCCGGCGGTTAGAACAGGGGACCCCCATTCTGAGGGGTCAATGCCACGCGGGAGTCAAAGGCCCAGGTGGCCGATCGGAGAAGGAGGGGCCGACCCCCCGGCCGACTGACCGGTGAATAGCTGATGACAAAAGTCGCCCCGACAGAAGTCGGGGTTCCGACGCTCAATTAAACAGTAACAAAGAGCCGAGCGGAAAGCCTAATAGAAGGTGACACTGCTACAGTCCCTACATGGCATCCTACCGAAAATATCCCCAGTATATCGATGCCAACGGCAGGCCGGACGGGATGTGAGCTCCGTCCGGCCAGCACTTAAGATAAGGGCCGTCCGGATGGACTTCCCGTCCAGCCGGCTGGCCAGACGCCCTGGCCTGTGATCAGTAGAGAGGGACAAGAACATCTTATGACAGTTGTCAAGCCCTATGGCTAGGCCGTACTACAAGTCTGACAACGGGGTGTTCTGTTGTCCCATCGACGACGTGCTGAGACTGTAGCAGTATGGCGTCAGGTAAGCTTTCTGACAGACACATACCGAGGTATGGGCTACGGACACGTATGCGCCTCGGTGGACGTGCAGGAGCTCTTTCACCGCGCTATATAAAGAGCCTCATACTTCGCCGGAGGTACGCGTGAGACATCTTTGAAGCCACCTTTTTTCACTACTTGCTTGCCTGATTTGAGCGTCTGAGGGTCGCCGCCGGGAACCCCTTCCCGGCCCGACTTTTGTGCAGGTTCGCCGGAGCTTCGTACGACTAGCCAGAGATCTATATCAGCAAATCGGAGAGCACCACGTGCCCAGCGTCCGTTGAGTCAGCGTTCGGACAGGATCAATTTTGATTATTTTTTAAAAATATAATTAATTAAACAAAATCTAAATTTGATTAATTTGATTTTAAAATTTCGGTTAATTCAGTCTAAAACTGAATTAACCGATATTTAATCAGTTCGGTTTATTCAGTTTTCGTAGGAAAATTCAATCAATTTGGTTTGTTGGAAATAAAAATTAATTTGTTCGATTTTCAGTTTGTTGGGTTCGATTTTAATCAAATGCTCCACCCTACACACTACACATTCATATTTTGATCTGTGTCATTAATGACATTAGTATTATGATTACTGCTGGAGTTTATTACATGTATATACAATAGTATGACCTCTTTAGTCTTATACCAATAAAGTTAATGGATCATATTATTTAAAGGGGTACTCTGTACCATAAATTTTGATATCAATTAAAGTTTTATTTGTATTTCATATACAACTCAAGTAGCCCAAGTGAGAGATTGTTGGACATAATCCATATTAGTTGGGCTTATTTGTACGTTATGCATATGAATACGAACATAACCTATTTAAGTGATCTAACATAAGGTTATTGAGTTTCAGGAGTTTCATGTGTAGAATCTTTTATACTGATCCGTTATTATCTATAAGCGGATAACAGATCAGATTACCTATATAAGGGATTGATCCCCAAGAGTTTAGGGTATCTTTGAGATGTCTCTTCGTTCTCCATTGATGAAGAGGATTCGACGTCGTCAATCCTAATCTCCTTAGATGATTTTCCTCTTTTGCTTTCACTTACTTAGAAGACACTAAAGATAAGGATGACTCTTCAATTAAATTCCTTGTCACTATTTGTTTACGCTTCATGATGTTCTATCATAGTTTCGATGAAACAAGATTTATGCTAATGTTGTTGTATTTCCTCTTGGAATTCTTATTCGATTTCTTGAATACATGCGGCTTAAGGTTTAATTTTACAACTTCTTTCATTACAACCCACGGGTTGTTAGTCCAAGAACTATGGATGTCCACTATGTTCTCCTCTTCAAAAATAAGTCGAATGCGGAGAAGCCTCTTACATCAATTGAGAACGAGAAAAACAATTAAGAGAACAAGAAAATAAAATGTAGTTCCAGTGTCAATTTTCTCTTTCAATTGCACTCCTCGCCTCCTTTTATAGTCACTACTTGAGTTGCTGACGTAACATGTTCGGTTGATCGAAACCTGACATGGCAAAAAGGGCTCATCCACTCAACGATTGTTTGTTGACATGGCGAGAAGGTGGAAGATGAGGCTCATATTTTCAATGGTCATTTGTTGATGTGGTGAGTTGAGGTGGCCGATGAGGCTCATCCACTAAAACAGTCCTTCCTCGACTGTTTTACTGATGTGACATCCAATCGACAGATCTAGATGATCGGTCGACCTATCTTGTTCTAATGATAACATTCAAATCGTTAGATTTTTATCCTCGCATTTGGTTGATCGAATCGTTGGTCTAGTCGCTTGAAACTCCTGACTTAGTCGCTTGTGCATTCTTCCTCTCGACTTTGCACACCTAGGATGTTAGAGTACTCTTCTGCAACTTCTTGTCTCTCGAATGCACTTGAAGCATCGGTTCCTTTCCTGTATCATCTTTTTGGCTCATTGAGTCTTCTGTCAAGATTTACCGTCTCCGATGCTCCTCATCCTTTCCGGTCCCTCACCATATTTTACAAGATCACCATTTACCTTTTGTTTTGCTGCTACTTGTCTTTTTCAACTTCTCTTCATTTTTATACCAAACGATTAGCTTAACAAACTGAAAATAGCCTAAAAATGCAAATTCCAATTTGATAAAGAATAAATTGCACAAAGTAGTAGCACCTGTTTAAACATGGCTCAACTTTGAGGTTTGCTTTGATTCTCGATGAACAGCGATCATCCAAAAACGCAATTATTGCCAAACGAGATCTTGAATGGAATCGAAACAATCTTGTATACTGAGCAACAACGCAGAGGATGTCAAAGTGCAACAGAAGAATCAACAATCTCTTTTTAAAAACAACAACAAGCAATTACAATTATACGTTGATGCTTTTGATTCTTCTTTTGTTCTTTCACAGTTCATACACGTTTTTTCTTTAACTAATGTCTATTTCAAATTAATAAAATATCTCCAAGAGTAGGGAAAATATTAGCATTTTTTGCTTCCCATTTTTTTTTTTTCTTTCTTTTCTTTTGCACTGCCAATGAATCCTTGACAAGTCCAAGCCGCAACGTTAAGCGTCAATGACATGGCGGCCGGGTGAGCGAGCCGGCGGCGACGCCAGGTCATTCCGGCACAAGGGGCACGTGGCATGTCTGATGAGCCAGGGGTCGATGCACTCCGCGTGGTAGCCGTGGCCGCACCCCGGCAGCACTCTCAAGTCGTCGTCGCAGCGGAACTCCACCAGGCACACGGCGCACTCCCCTGCCTCCTCGCGTCCCCAATCCACGGCGCCGAACGGCACGAGCAGGAAAGAAGTCACCCGCGCCGGGTCGAGCCCCCGCTTCTTCCTCTTCTTCATCCTTCGTGCCAGACGCTCCTCTGCCTCGGAGCTCGAGCCGAAGGCGACGCTGATGACCGCGCCGACGATGAGGAAGGAGAGGACGAAGAGAAAGAGCGGGAGAAGGACTTGGTCGATGTACGCAGGGGGACGCGGCGGAGTGGTGGGCGGGAAGCGGCTGGGATGGGAGCTTCCGGAGAGGAGGTCGTCGCCGGAGTGCAAGCTGTGCTCCATCGAGATTCGAGCGGGAGGATCTGCGTCGAAGACTCTAAGCAAGCAAACCTTAAATAGGCTGTAAGCTTTGGATCTTATGCCAGCTTTTCCACAGCTTCGAGAACGACAAAAAAAAAAAAAAAAAAAAAAATTTGCCTACAAAGGTTCAACAGATACTATTTTGCAAGGGTTTCCAGTCCGTGCCACGTGTGCATCTCAACAATCTGAGCCGTCTTCTCTTTCGAACAAATTGCCAACAGAATAACTTTCATTACTCGTCTTTCAACAGCTTATCGATTTCTTTTCTGTCCCCTAACTTTCCAGATCGAACCGAAACCTTGCCTTACGGTGAAATTGAACGGCTCTTTACTCTTCCAGTAAAATAAAAGTCAAGTTCACATATTTAGACTCTTTAAACGGTCAAAACACAACAAGTTCATTAGAGCGTATTATAATTTTTACCATAAAATTAGCCACCGGATTTAACACCTGGCACGTAATACGCAAGCCCCTACGAAAATGATTTTCTAAGCAATAAATATAACTAAAAAATTTTATATATATATATATATATATATATATATATATATTCTTTTTTTTGAATTTATGTCGTTGACTATAATTATCGAATGATGTTAAGCACGTGTTTTGGGAGTGTGGGAGGGAGAAAAAGCAGCTACCAAACCAAGCCCAGTTTTCCACCGTGTAAGGTTATAAACCGACTCATCGGAGATCTTCTTCTATAGCTCTAGTTTGTCACTTTGTTGGACCATTGCTTGCTCGACAAGCCCTAAACCAGCGATTACCTATCTTGTCGAGAGTTGAATAGCAATTCCATGGGAGTCTGACGACTTCTTCTTGAACACATTCGTCTTCCCCACTTCTCTATTCTTTGCCTCTTCGCGGGAGTTGGAACCGTCGGCGATGCCACAGTCCAAGAGGCTCCTCTCGACCGGAGGCGGCGGAAGGCGAAACCGCGGCAGTGCCGATGGCAGCTTTCGGCCTCCCGTCGCACTGTTGCTCTTCCTCTGTCTCCTGGCTCCGTTGCTCTTCTTTGCGACGCGCGGCGGTATTCGTTCCGCCAACTCCTCCAGTGAGTTTTCGAGTTCTCACCTAACGTTATTGTGGTTCTTGTATTTAGTAGACCTCTATTTTCTGAATTGAGCTTGACTGCGTGGTTGCCACTTTGAGGGTTCAAGGTCTTGAAATTATGTTGGGTATATTTCCGCTCAGATCCGGTTCCTTTCCTCATTTTCATTGTTTTTTCTACTCGTCGTTAGACAACTTATCACGTCAAGCAATTCCCTGATTACTTCTTGTTGCTGCCGCATTTTGACTTTTGATGGTTAGTGCATTTTCAAAGAAAACCAAATAATGTATACCTAAATTTCGTATGTATCAATTATGCTGAAGAACATGAAACCTAAAGCAGCTTTGGAGTTAACGATTAGTGGAAGAAGTTTTCCATGTTTAAATCATCTTCTTCCTTTCTTCACTTAGTTTCATTGCATTCCTCTTCCAAAGTTCAACAACGGTTGGTGTTGCCAAGAGTCATAGTAGATAACGAGAATGAGTCAACATTATTGTCCTATTATTTGATGTAATCAATAATAAACTGTCTTTTTGTACATTTCATTTCAACCCGAAATCAAATAAAAAGGACAATATTTGTAATTTTTTGACAAGATCGTATGTAAACATAACTTTTTGTTATAAAACTTTATCAACATGCTCCCTCAATCTTCTTATGCTATTAAATATGATATAATAATATTTTCTTTATACTTGTGAGTGTAAAATTTATTCCAAGTAGGGCTGAATTTTTTAGCATATTTTGTAATTTATGGCTAAATCTTTTAAGAATGGTTTGAAATTCATGAAATGTTTTGCAAGATAATTCTGGATTTGATATTCTTGATCAATTTACTCAATGCTTGGGCAGTAAACCAAGGGAGGAAAGAGAAAGTAGAACCTTAGAGATACTGGGAGATGAATGAAGAAGTTAGTAAGAGAAATAGTACACGAGGAATTCAAATGCATGGTTGATGATTTATTCAACATTACATATGATTGAACTATTATGTTGTCAAAAGTGTAAGCTTTCTCTTAGGAAGAAGCTCAATTTATATAGATCATAATATAACATTTATAGCATAGTTTCTTAATCTTTTGAGTGTTCCGCTTTCATGTATAAATAGCATATATTGTTATAAAAAAAACATTCCCAATTCTGGAATTTTATCATTTTTTCATTTTGATAAACTATGGAATTTTATTGTTATCAATCTTTTGTTTTTTTTTTTTCATTTATTGTTATCAATTTTTATTTTTCTGAAAATGAAAGTAACTGGGCGTGTACTGTGGAAGACTACTGTGGTTCAGCTTTTTAAAATTGTTTAGGTTACTTGCAAGAAGACTGCATGGAGGGGTATTACTATTAGTTACACAATATTATACAACTGCACTGCAAATGAATGGCTTTGTTTAAATTGTTAAAAAGTTCATAGCTAGAAAATATTAAATCAGAGACAAACTTCTACTACGCTATGTGCATCTTGTAACATTGAGTGGGAACTCAGAAAATTGATAAATATTCTATATCTATATCTCCTTTTTCATTCGTATCAGAGTATTGAATGATCATGTCAAACTATATATTGATCATGTAACTCAAGTATGAAAAATAACTAAATTTCTTAGAACTGTCATCTATTATGTGATGTAAAAAGGGAAAAACAAAATGGAAGATTCATTAAAGATTGTTAATTTATACTCTTGTGAGAAACCCGACTTTTATTCTTTTCAGCATAATTTTTGCAGCAATTCTGGATACCATCTAAGATATATATATATATTTCTAATCTTTGACACAGGGGCTTCAAACTTCTGGGGCAGAAAGGTATTCACAAATTTGTTTTCTCTTACTGTTTTACTTGTCATGACATTCAGCTCTATCTTTTCATTATATCTATACTCCCGATTATCATACAGAATTTAAATTGGAAAGAACAGTTGATAATCCAGCACCTCAAACCGATTTTGACGAAAGAGGTTAGATTTTTGTGAGAGATGGTGAGATTAGTTTACTTGGTGCTTTTTTTTTTGTAGTTTGTTAGATATTATGGAATCCATGCAGTACATTTCTTGCTGTAAAAATGTTTCAACTTTCCTTGCTTTCCGCTCAATGGTTCCTTCAATTTGGTTCAAATTTCTGATCCATGTTTCTCTATAGGTTCTTTTATTTGTTGATAAGTTTGTCAGACTGATCCACCTAGTTCAGGTTCCATGTATCTGATTAAACAACACCAAAGTTTGTTTTCCTGAGTAAAAAATTGAGTTTCTAGTGCAGCCTGGCCATATGAACTCAAGTTTTTTTTGTTACATTGTTCCAGGTGGTTGATTTAATATCTGCAAGCCAACGTGAGATGGGACAGTGGAGCCTTGATTATCTCAGAACACACCATGTATCTTCATGGCAAGTTGATGGAGCTGGTTATGCTTATGTTGATAATTCAACTTTGACAGAGGTGGAATATCAAATTGGCTCTGTTCTCAAATTATCAAGTTTCATGTGTTAGTTAAAGTGTGTACTGATTTTTTCAAGTTTCATCTTGAAGATACCTCAAAATGCTTCAAGGATCGAAAAAAGAAATTCTGCAAAATTTGACAATGATGCCAGGGTTGGTTCTTTGTGGACTAAGGATAAAGATACTAAACATTCTTCAGGTAAATATTACTTTGTTGTTTCTGTTTATTGAGATTTTTATCATATCCTACGTCATCAAGTGGGAAAATAATTCCCTTTAATGCAGATGGACACGGACATGTTGACTCAGCTGTGAAAATTGTTCTAAGGGTAACTAGTTTTTCATTATTTTTTGTTTTACTTTCCTATGTTGGTTCTGTCATTTTTGTTGTAAGACAAAGAAATATCAATTTTGATTTTAATGATCAATATTACACTTGCCTGGGGGAATAAAATTTAGAAGAAGATTTACCTCTGATAGATTTGACTATTTATTAACAACTGATTTGGCTTGGAGAAATTGTTGCACTGTCTACTATTTTCTGAAGATCAATAATTGTGTAATACTTTTTCATTCATCTTAATTCACTTCTCATTATTATTCTTTTTCTGTTTTATTTTTTTGCTATTATTCTTATATATTAGCAACTACGAGAGAAGAGAAGAGACAAGAGAGCAATGGAATTGCTTAAGCAGGATGGCGAGGCATTGGTTAGACTTGAAAATGCTGCTATTGAACGTTCAAAAATAGTGGATTCTGCAATCCTGGGAAAATATAGTATATGGAGGCGAGACAGCGAAAATGAAAATCCAGATTCAACTGTTAGGTTGATGCGTGACCAAATAATCATGGCTAGGGTCTACATCGAACTTGCTAAATCAAAGAACAGGCTTGATCTTTATCAGGAACTGCTGACTCGCATCAAGGAAAGCCAACGTTCAGTGGGGGAGGCCAATACTGATGCTGACCTCCATCATAGGTGAGTTGCTTTTCAATTTTTCTTCTACATATGATAATTAATCTAATTTCACATGCAAAATTTTCAGTGCTGATAAAATCAAAGCAATGGGTCAAGTCTTGTCAAGAGCTAGAGAGGCATTATATGACTGCAAAACAGTGATTCAAAGGCTTAGAGTGATGCTTCAATCTGCAGATGACCAAGTTAGGAGTTTGAAGAAGCAGAGCGCATTCCTTAGCCAGTTGGCTGCAAAGACAATTCCTAACGGGATCCACTGCTTGTCTATGCGCCTCACTATAGACTACTACCTCCTTCCTATAGAGAAAAGGGTGTTTCCGCGGAGTGAAAATCTGGAAAGTCCAAACCATTACCATTATGCCCTCTTCTCTGATAACGTCTTAGCTGCATCTGTAGTTGTAAATTCAACAATCATGAATGCTAAGGTAGTATCATTTTCATTTTTGATCTGATGTTTATAATTGATTATTCACCATTCTCTTATACATATGGTTATAATTACAGGAACCAGAGAAACATGTCTTTCATCTAGTGACTGATAAATTGAACTTTGGAGCAATGAACATGTGGTTTTTGTTAAATCCGCCTGGCAATGCAACTATTCATGTAGAAAATGTTGATGATTTCAAATGGTTGAACTCTTCGTATTGTCCAGTTTTGCGGCAGCTTGAATCTGCTGCCATGAAAGAGTACTATTTTAAGGCTGATCATCCAACAACTCTATCAGCAGGTTCTTCCAATTTAAAATACAGAAACCCAAAGTATCTGTCTATGCTGAATCATCTCCGGTTCTACCTCCCAGAGGTTTATCCCAAGTTGGATAAAATTCTATTTCTTGATGATGACATTGTTGTTCAGAAGGATCTGACTCCATTATGGTCTGTAGACCTTAAAGAAAATGTCAATGGTGCAGTGGAGACATGTGGTGAGAGTTTCCATCGCTTTGACAAATATCTGAATTTCTCAAATCCTCATCTTGCCCGTAACTTTGATCCCAATGCATGCGGATGGGCTTATGGGATGAATGTGTTTGATCTCAAACAATGGAAGAAGAAAGATATAACTGGTATATATCACAAGTGGCAAAATATGGTAAGTTAAAGGAAAGTTCAGAATAGTTTCTTTTTAGCTTTATATTAAGGTTATAAAAATAAGATCAACATTATGCTTAAATAAGAATGAATATAATAATCAAAGGCATTGCATCTGTTAGCTGTTACATAATCACTTGCATAGTTATTTTGTTATATAATCATATACAGATTTACATTAATTTTGATCTAGTCATGTATTCAGCATGAAGCATAAATGATTGCTATATATAAATTTACACGTATTGGTTTAATATGTATTATGATTTATGAGTAAACTATAACATCCTTTACACGTTTGCACTCCTACAACATGTTTTATACTATTTTTCTCTGAAGATAAATACCAATAAGATTCCTTTGTTTGCTGAAAATAAATCCCTTAAAAAGTATGTTTACATTCATTTTCCATGTCTAATGTATCTTCTCTTTCAGATTACATGTTTAGCTGGCCCCTTTACTGGAATGGTAAGTATCAAACTGAAATATGAAAATTTGTGCTTATAGACGAGTAAATCTATTACTTCTATTGGAACAATTATTTTATCTGTGTAGAATTTAGATCTTAATTAGAAAATATGGTGTTTCAATCGGCAGTCACCTTTTATTGCTTTTCCAATGTTGGCAATTTGGATCTTTTACTTCATAATCTAAGAAACCACTATGCAGGCATGCATTGACAGTCCCAATTCCAGCTCCATTTCTGTCATCGACTACTACATGCATGTCTTTTTCATTAACCATTTTGAGCATTGAATCGTCTTAATTTTCCTTTCTTTGTATTGTTTTTTTACTCTTTTTTTATTTACTCCCTTTCTGGTGTCCAGAATGAAGACAGAGTTTTGTGGAAGCTTGGGACACTCCCTCCAGGACTTTTGACATTCTATAAACTGACATATCCTCTGGACAAATCATGGCATATACTAGGCTTGGGTTATAATCCTAGCATTGATCCCTCAGAGATACAAAATGCTGCTGTGATCCATTACAATGGAAACATGAAACCTTGGTTGGAGTTGGCAATGACTAAATACCGGCCATACTGGACCAAGTACATTAAATATGATCATCCTTATATTAAGGGCTGCAAATTAATACAGTAGGATAAAATTCAGTTTGAAAAGCGCTCTCTTGCCTGAGATGTTAAGATGGAGAATGAAATATTCCCCTTCCAGTGTAAATGTCCACATGCTATTTTTTTCCCCTCAGACAATTGGAGATTCTCCAGTGCTGAAACATATACTAACTGTGATGGCAGGAGAAGTACAGTTTCTTTGACTCTCTTTTTTCATAAATTTTTTCCCCAATGTACTCTGTGTGAAAAATTTTCCTGGGAAATTATTTTTATATTGATTGTGCAGACTTTTACTTGAGATTCACTTGGAGCGTCATTAGGGATGTAAACGAGCCGAATTGAGCCGAACAGTATTAAGCTTGAGTTAGGCTCGTTTAAGTTATATTCGGGCTCGAGCTCGACTCAAGTTCGACTCGAGCTCGAATCAATTTTTATTACAAGACTCGAGCTCGGCTCGATTTGGAATTATCAAGCTCGCGAATAGTTCGAATTCGGCTCGTTATTAGTTTGATTATCATAGTCAATGAGTTTAATTCGTTAAGCGAGCTCGGACTCGTTTTCTGATTCATTTTAGAGTTTGTTTTTTTGGCTCGTTTTAAAATTTGTTTTAAGGTTCATTTTAGAATTTGTTTTTTTTTATTCGTTTTAGAGTTCGTTTTTTCTTGATTTAAGGCTTGTTTTTTTGGCTCGTGAACCTACAAATGAACATGTTCGTCAGCTTACGAGTCGAATATCCTTAAGCTCGAGCTCGGCTCGATAAAATTGTCGAGCTTGTAATCGAGCTCGGTTCGATAAAACTGTCGAGCTTGAAATCGAGTTCGGCTTGATGAGATAAACAAATGAACTTGAACAAGTTTTTTATCGAATCGAGCTCCGAATAATTCATGAATCGTTTGATTTATTTACCTCTCTAAGCGCCATGCAATTTCTTAGTGCCTAACAATTACCAGCCATTTTTTAGCCAGACGCCTACTTGTTTCCTTAAAATAATACAAGGTACGAGCAAATACTCCATCAGAGTTTGCATGACATTTTTGTCGTCAATCTGTCCATGGAGACTGAGACTCATGTTTACTTTGTAGCTACTCATACACCAACGGCGCAAACCAAGGTCACTTTCTTTGTTTGATCTCATTGTTATCATTTTGAACTTTTTCTCAATATGGGCGAAGAGAAAAACTCCATTTATAAAGGCACCAAAATTCTTTCCAAAATAAAGACTCTCTTTTTGTATAAATATATGATCGCCCACAGGTTTAAAAGGCACTCGAGACATGTAAAATTTTTAAACACTCTAATCAATGAGAAAACTACAATCTTCATAAAAATTAATAGGACTTCCAACTCCAAGTGATTAACAGAGAGAAGGTTTCAATCCAGCAGCCCCAGCTGCGGTAGTAAATAATAATAATTATAATAATAATAATAAGTTTTTCAGTATCCATGCTACTTAGTGTTGGGCAGGCACTTCTGGACCAGCACTCGATGATGCCCCAATAGCATTTCAACAAGGAGATGGTTAACGGTTCGATCTGATTCTGATTTATCGTAAGAAAAACTAAAAAGACTTTAAGTAAAGCTCAAAACAAAATATTACTTAAATCGACTTTAATGCCCCGATTAATTACTTCAGAGCGCTCACAAAGGATCTGCCGACTGGATTCGCAGTCCATCCGCGGATCAATTTTGTTTTTACTGATCCATCACAACGATAGAGCCCTAAATTAAAAATTGCAAAGACGAAATTCAATATTGACACGTCATATATTATAAAAAAATTGATTAATTTTTATATTAATGCAAACGATATAACTCAGCACCATTAAAAGATGAATACTTCCATGTTCATGACGTCTTAACACTCTGAAGGAAACCAAGGGTCCAACTTGCGTATAAAAATATTAGAATACAACTTTAGCCAATACAATCAAATATACTAACTCATCATATTCACGATTTATCTCTACTCTGATAGAGCTAGATAAATACCAACATTAAGTGGCATATCCAGCACAAAATTTGTTAAAAGATAAATAGATGATCATTATCAATTCGGAAAAGGAAGCATGAATATTTGCTATGAAGAGTCTCAGCCCCTTAAGGCCTGCCTCATAATAAAAAATGCTTGTAGTTGCAATATCACTAGTGAGATGCTGGAGAATCAAGAAATGCATGTGGCGACTCCATTAGCTTTAGCTCTGCTTTTGATATCACCATTTCCATACAGTGCGGGTGCTCCGCCAAGATCTTTAAGTCTCTTCACCATATCATGGAGCCACTCAAAAGATAGTTTTGATTGGGCGTTCAATTCCTCCCTCACCTGTGGATGAATCCTAAACCAGTCCCCCAGCATCTTGTGAACATGAGAGCGGATCATTCTCCATGGCACTGGATATTGCTCGCACAATTTCAAATACTCTATTGCCAGATCTGACTGGTCTAAAATCACACCATTCTCCATCTCATAGGAACTGTCTTTAGTTGGTTCCATTGTCTGGTATCCAGCAAATAGTGCTGGATTTTCAAGGAGCGACTCGGCTGAAAGAACTCCATCAGCACCGGTGTAATCCAAACAATCATGAACATCTTGCATGTGCCGGATGTTCCCGTTAGCAAGAACAGGTATCCTAATAGCATCTTTTACAGCCTTGATGGCATTCCAATCAGCTCGGAATTTCTTCCCATCCTTTTCTTCTCTTGTCCGGCCATGAACAGCTAGGAGAGAACAACCGGCTTCTTCAAGCATCTTGGCATACACTAAGGTGTCTTGTAAATTTGGGAATATTCTGATCTTACATGAAACTGGGACTTGAAGATTTTGTGATAGCTTTTGCACAAGTGATTTTATGAGAGGGAGATTGTCCATGAGAAAAGCACCATAATTTCCTCGCCTAGCAATGCGCTGAGGACATCTACATGTTCAAAGAGGTATATTATATAAGAAAATGAACAAACACCTCAAAAAAGATGTGTTTCTTCACAGATATATTCATTCAGACAATCAATTTACTTGAAAAAAAACCAAAAGCTATACAACATAGTAAGGCATCATATGTTTGATATTTGGGCATACCCAATTTACCAATATATCTTTACCAGCTGCTTAACCATAATAAATATAACAACCCTAGGGTTAATATAATGGTGCATAAGAGAATATGTTCCATTTTTTTCATACATTTTGAACAACTGCATGCTATCCCCACATGAAATTAAGATGTGAAGGGAATCATTGAGCTTTCGTAAAAGATGAATCCACAATAGCAATGAACTAATTGGGCAAACACAAATTCCAACCATAATACTAGATAACCATACCAGTAATATGACTAATATGATGATTTCCATGTAAAAAGCTTTTGATGTAACAGTATGTATAAGCTTGATGTTACATAGTGAACTTGATTCTCTTATGCTGTTAGATCGTTCATTATAACACAAATTATGTCTTTTTTGTTTCAAACAAAAGGATAAGGCATGTGACAAAACATTTGTTCAAGGGCATCAGTGTTTATGTTGTTGTACAGTTATATTTATATTACTGGATCGACTCCCACAAGCAAAGAACTATAATAACTACAAGATATGGATGCATTGGTCTTGGTACATATTTAATACTTGATCTTTCAGTTATTCCTATAAGCTAGTCAAATTAATTGTGCAAATAAAACTCTTGCAAAACTGAACCAACGGTTCCAGGACGAGTCTTAACACAAGGACAATAATTTAGAAGTTTGCCAGGAATTTTAGAACTTAAACAAGATAGATACTAATTGCAAGAAAAAACAGTGATCAAATATTCTAAGTATTTTGAACTTCAACGTCCTCAATATAACTCTTAGACGCGACTGGTGGCTAGTTAAGTTTGAGTTATTAGGAAAGGGCTCAATTTAGAGTATTATATGAGCGATATGATGCAATCATAATTGGAATTGGGAATACTCTACGCCTCAAGTCGAAGGACATGAAATCAAGATGAGCTCCCTAATGTTATTTTTCTAGCATTAGTGATCTTGTATTGGACACTGCATATAAGATGACTGTAGGAAAGTCAAGACAATGTTTTTTTTAAAATAAAAGCAAAAAAATTCAAGCTTAATGTCTGCTGACAATCTAACCAAATTCGTATTGCTTAAGAACCCTTGCAAATATTAGGCAGGATTTATTTGGGATGCCATTGTCATACTTACTGATGATTCTAGGATGCAACATAATTAGATATTCAGCTTTCCTAGTTAGCTTGTGGAATTGACCAAAAGGGCGGAATTAACAAATGATCTGATACTGAACTAACCATCATAAATCAGCACAACTAAGGAGAAAAGCAAGATTAAATCATTTATCTTACTCAAAATTTAAACTTAACTACTAAGTCAATATTTTACACATGAAACATGCATCTGACAATAGACTAATTACATCGTTGCGTAACAATTCAAATTGTGACAATGATTAACCCGGTCACGTAACGTCGAACATGGGACGACTGGCTCAGTCCCACGAAAGTTTTCCACCGGCCGCTAGGATAAATCAGGAAGTGCTCGTAGCAGACGACCTAGAAGTCTAGCGTCCCTTGGTTGCACGTCCCATTTAGAGGAAATATTCTTGCAAATACGCCGTAACTGGGAATTGATCCGTGGGTGTCTAGGTGACAACTGGACGCTCTTCCACTACACCATAACCCCGGGGCCAAAATTAAATGTGACAAGGAGCTACAGCATATCGTATGTTTAGTAACCAAGAAAATTGATATTGTTAGCAGAGCAAGATTTTAGTCCCAAAAGATTGGGAACAAAACGAATTGGTATTTAATAAAAGCTATTTTTAATTTTTAGAAATGGGTATGAGACTATGACATTAAAATATTGAAATCAATACAAATATGCAAACTCTTTTGTGCTTGTAGAAATGGAAAAGTGGAATCAGCTACATAAAGAAGGTGATTTTCTGCTGTGGTTGAGAATGAATAGATAGCAAACAAATTTTAAGGTAAATAACATTACAGATATCACCCAAGCTAGCATAGGAGGAGATGCGAAGACTGGGAAATTGAAGAATACTCAAATTAGAAAAGTCTAAGGGGATATATCAACATATTTTATTGGCTTTTAGGAACAAAAAGGAGGGTGCATTGTCATTGTTGTCATTATGTATAGGTCCAGTCAAAAGTGGATGGATGATAATAAACTTGGTCATTCATGACCTACTGTATGATGTTTGCCAGAAGAAATATAATTATCAAATTCGTACTTGTAACCTTCTCCAAGCCCGGATAAAGGAGGAGGGTTGCGTTAGATTGTCAACCAGCATTAAAACTATTACAAATATTCAATGAATATATCCATTAAACTATTGTGCTAATGCTAAGTTGTTCCTAGGAAGGAACGTGTTGCAGGGGCTGACTGTAACGTCTCGACAAGGACCGCTGCATCTCTAGAACTCGGGTGTAGTGCTAAATATATCGGCAAGGGCTGTTATATCTCCATGAGAATTTGGGTGTAGTGTTAAATAAACAAAAGTTCTCACACTGTAGGTTGGATAAGAACAAATATAATAAGAAAACTAATAGTCTAAGATTTGGAAATATAAGAATCCTTACTGGTAAATCAATAAAGGTAGTAGATACTACGATAATTAGGAGAAGAATTAGTATTTTGTGTATACAAGAGAAAAAATGGGGAAGGCAAGAAGGCAAAAATGATAGAGAACTCGGATTTTAAGTTATGGTACATAGGAAAGAGTGTAGCAAAAAATGAAGTAGGTATTGTTATAGATAGTTCGTTAAAATATGAAGTTTATCAAGTAGTTAGAAAAGGGGATCAAATTATAGCCCTTAAGATAATAGTGGCGAAAGAAACTATAAACATAATTAATATATATGCACCGCAAGTAGTATTAGATGAAACTATCAAATCAAAGTTTTGGGACGGCTTAGATGAAATATTACAAAAGATTCCGCCAAATGAAATGATTTTAATAGGTGATCTAAATGAGCATGTCGGAGTGAAAAATGAGGAATATGAGAGGATACACGGGGGTTATGGATTTGGAACAAGAAATGAAGAAGGGAAAACTATTAGATTTTGCGATAACATATGACCTTATATTAGCTAATACATTTTTCGCTAATACATTTTTTAAAAAAAGAGAAGAACACTTAGTCACGTTTCAAAGTGAGAATAATAAATCGCAAATTGACTTTCTTATGGTTAAGAAGAAAGATAGAAAGATTTATAAATATTGCAAGGTCATCCCTGCAGAAAGTTCAACTACCCAACATAGGTTAGTAGTGTTGGATATACGTCTCAAGTATAATATCAATAGAAAGAAAATACATACAACTCCTAGAATTAAATGGAAGAAGTTAAAGGATGAAACACAAAATATATTTAAGGAAAAATAGGAGTACAAGTATTAGGTGAAATATATGACAACTCTAATACAACATAAGATAAGATGGCATCAAAGTTGAAAATAGTAGCTAAGAGTGTACTTGGTGAGCCAAAGGGACATGCACACTAAATAAAGAATCTTGGTGGTGGAATGAGAAAGTACTAGAAAAAGTGAAGGAAAAACAAACAACTTATAAAAAATTATATGTTTATAAGAATGAGGAAAATTAAAAAATATATACAATAGTCAAAAAAGAGGATAAGAAAGGAGTGAGTGAAGTAAAGAATGAAAATTTTAAACGATTATATCAAAAATTGGATACAAAATAAGTAGAAAGAAACATTTATAGAATAACTTAAGTGAGAGAAAAGAAGACAAGAGATCTTATCCAAATAAAATGTATTAAAGATGAATATAATATGGTACTAGTAAACGATGAAGAAATAAAAGAGTGGTGGAAAAAGTATTTTCATCAACTTTTTAATGAAGGTTTAGGTGACCAACTTCATTTAGGTAATTTAAGTAGGTCAAATGAGTATAGAAATTTAAATTTTTATCATAGAATTCAACTTTAGAAGTAGAACAAGCTTTAAATAGGATACATAATGGAAAAGTCGTTGGACCAGATGATATTCCGATAGAGGTATGAAAGTGTTTAGGAAAACAAGGTATTGAATGACTTATAAAATTATTTAACATTATATTGAAACGAAAAAAAACCTGATCAATGGAAGATAAATACTCTAGTTCCCTTATTTAAGAATGAGGGATACGTATAAAATTGTACAAACTATAGAGATATTAAACTAATGAGTCATGTCATGAAACTTTTGAAAAAAGTAATAAAAAAATTAAGGAAGGAGACCACGGTGATCGAAAATCAATTCAGGTTCATGACTGGAAGGTCGATAATAAAAGTTATACGTCTTCTTAGACAACTAATTGAAAAATATCGGGACCAAAAATAAGATCTACACATAATATTCATTGATTTAGAAAAATATTATGATAGAGCCCCAAGAGAAATTATATGGAGAATTCTAGAAAAGCGAGGTGTTAGTGTAACATTTATTAAACTAATTAAGGATATTTAGGAGGATGTAATGACCAGAGTAAAGACTTCAGGCGGAGTAACTGAAACATTGCCAACAAAGATAGAGTTACATTAAGGATCAACTCTAAGTCCTTATCTTTTTACACTAATTATGGGCAAACTCATTATACACATTCAAGGCACAGTATCATAGTGCATATTGTTTGCAGATGATATTATTTTGATAAATGAAACATATAAAGGAGTAAATGCTAAACTAGAATTTTAGTGGCAAACACTAGAAGAGAGAAGTTTTAGGTTTATTAGAATAAAGACAATATATGAAATTTAAGTTTAGCAATATTAGATGTAATGAGACAATTGCTAAGATGGGAAATGATGAGTTACCCAGAACCGAGAGCTTTAAATATTTAGAATCATTTTTACAAAACGATCGAGAGATGTCTTACATAGAATACAAACAGGATAATTGAAATGGAGGAGAGCGTTGAGTGTTTTATGTGATTATAAAATACCACTAAAACTTAAAGGAAAGTTTTACAAAATCGCAGTTAGACCTGCTTGTCATATGAAGCTGAATGTTAGGTTATGCCTCGAGCACATAAGCAGAAGATGAGAGTTGCAGAAATGAGGATGTTACGGTGATGTGTGGACATACAATGGACAAAATAAGAAATGCGAGCATTAGAGAGGAGTTTTATCTATTGAGGGAAAACTTCGAGAGACACGTTTAAGATGGTACAGACATGTACTTAAACGACCAATAAATGCTCCAGTTAAGCGATGTGAAAATACGATAAACACATATATCAAACGAGGAAGAAGAAGAAGACAAAAAAAAATTTGGTTAATAACAATAAAATAAAATAAAATTTATTTAAGTATAGATGATGATATAGTAGGAGATAGTTCTTGATGATGTAAAAGGATCCATACAGCCGACCCCAACTAGTGGGATAAAACTTGATTGTTGTTGTTGCTTGTATTGAAGAGTGAGACATATTTATATACCAACTAAGAATCTATCTTTAGAAACTATAATTAGACTAATTGACAATTTGCATAATTGACCGATATATATATATATGAATTTTTTAACCTCCACACTCATGGGTGACCCTCACAGGTCCGGGCGCCCGGAAGCCCTCTTGGATGCCCCGATTCTCAAAAGTGAATCGGGGCACCCGGGAGTGCGTTCGGGCGCATGAATCTGTGAGGGTCGGCCACGAGTGTGCAAGATAAGGGTGTGCAGGGTATATATATATATATATTACCATATTATCTATATATATTAGTTACTATATCAGTTCCCTCAAGTTGGTGCATAGATATTAATCATATCCAACTTATTACAAAGACAATCAACCTGAACCCCTTTAAAGTTTTTGTGAAAATGTCCCTGAATTGTTCTTCTTCATGTATTCGGTAGAAATCAAGCTTTATTAAATTTTTCCACGAACAAAATAACAATCAATTTCAATATGCTTAGTTTGCTCATGAAATACATAATTCGATGCAATATGAAAAACAGCTTGGTTATCACACCGCATGTTTGTTGATACTAAAATTTTAAATCCTACTTCAATCAAAAGTTGATATATCCACATTATCTCGCACATAGACTGTGTCATAATCCTATATTCGGACTCTTTGGATTGTGACACAACGTTTTGCTTTTTACTCTTCCATGAGACTAAATTTCCTCCAACAAAAATACTACAATAACTTGAAGTAGATCTTCTATCCATTTTGGAACCTGCCCAATCTACATCTGAAAAACATTAGAGTGCCCATGATTTTCATATTACGATACCCTGTCTGGGTGCTCCTTCAAGTAACACAAAATTTGCTCTAACGTTGTTCAATGATAAACGGTTGGAGATAAAATAAACTAACTGACAATACTAACCGAATATGCAATATCTGAACGAGTTACGATAAGATAATTTAGCTTCCCAACCAACCTTCGATATCTCTCAGGATGTTTCAAATAGTTCCCTTCTGTGAGGTGCATGTTCTAAGTCATTGGAACACTACAAGGCTTTACCCCTAATTTTTCTATCTTAGTTAATAAGTCGAAGATAAATTTTCTCTGAAATAGAAATATACCTTTTCACTCCTCGTAACCTCAACACCCAAAAAATACTTTAGCACCCCAAGTCTTTCATATGAAACTAAGTATGAATGAAAGATTTAAGAGATGAGATTCCTATAGTATCACTTCTGGTGATAACAATATCATCCACATACACAACTAATAGAATGATACCGGTTACTAACTGCTTGTAGAACATAGAATGGCCAGGTTTGCTTTTCATCATACTAAATTTTTCAACAATCTGACTAAATTTTCCAAACCAAGCATGAGGACTTTGTTTCAAACCATACAAAGCTTTTCAAATACGATAAATCAGCCCCGACTCCCCTTGAGCAGCAAAACCAGGAGGTTGCTCCATATACACCTCCTCTTGAAGATCACTATGAAGAAAAGCATTCTTGATATCAAGTTGATGTAAATGTCAATTATAAGCCGTAGCCATTGAAACAAACAATCGAACAGATGTCAACTTTATAATAAGAGAAAATGTGTCAAAATAATCCAGACCATAGGTTTGAGCATAGCCTTTAGTAACAAAACGGGCTTTTAATCTAGCAACTAATTGAATACTCATTTGCATCTAATAGTCTGTTCCTAGATCGACCGAGTCCGGAGTGCGATTGTCATCTAAAGCATTCATCTCCTTTATCATTGCATCTTTCCAAGAAGAATGAGATATGACCTCATGGGCAATTTTAGGAATAGAGATAGAGTTAAGTGAAATAATAAAACAACAAGAGGAAGACGACAAGTCATTATAAGAAACAAAAGAAGTAGGATAAGTACACTGACGTTTATTTTTGTGTAACGCAATAGGAAAATCATCGCTTGGGGTTGGATTTGATAACGAAGTAGTAGGCGCAGGACATGAATCAAGAGGTTAACGTGTATAGTAGACTTGAATAATAGGAGGCTTGATAGGAGCCGGTTCCGGGACGGACGCAGATGATGTGATAGAATACAACAAATCGTTATCCTCCCTTTGACGAGTCGGAATACGTGAGACTTGGAAATAAGGTGTATCTTTTATGAAAGTAACATCAATTGAAACAAGATATTTATTAATATTGGGACAATAACACTTATAACCTTTTTGAAGAAACCAAGGAAGATACACTTCAAAGACTTAGGGTCTAATTTAGTGACATGTAGATGAACATCCCGAACAAAACATGTGCTACTAAATATTCTAGGGTTAACAGAAAATGACTTATTGGGAAAAAGAATTTTGTAAGGAATCTCACCATGAAGAATAGAGGATGGCATGCGGTTAATGAGAAAACATGTTGTAAAGATTGCATCTGCCCAAAAAGGTTTGGGAACATTCATCTGAAATAAAAGGGCTTGCATAGTTTCAAGAATGTCTATTTTTACATTCAGCATGTTTTCTCATTAACTAGTGGAAGCGTGGTGGGTCCATAACCCACAGCGGAAGCGTGATGGGCCCATAACGCATAGATCCCAGGATCAGAACCTGACTCTAATACCATGTTATTTGAGATAAAAAAAAATTGAATTCTTTATCGAAGAGTGAGACATATTCATATACAAACTAGGAATCTATCTTAGAAAACTATAATTAGGTTAATTCACAATTTGCCTAATTGACCAATATATATATATATATATATATATATGAACTATGTTAATCAATACCTGTTCTACCTATTCCTAACAATGCATATCCGTCTAATTTAGAGTCAAAGAATAAGAAGATACCCAAGATTTATGTCCACATAATCACAATAAGGCTCAACAATTTTTGCTGCTTCCAGCAAAACATCAGGATCATTGGCACAGAATTGTACAAACAGTGGCCTATCTCCCTGCACCAGATAAATATTGATATGCTGTAGTTATTCTAACCACTGCATAAGTATGTTTTTACCTCAAAAGTATTCTAAACAATCATACATTTAAACAAGAACATTGTAGGTACATAAGTATGAGGCAACTGAAAGTGAAATAAGGTAAACCACCACAAGTTTATCACTCCGTAATTAGATTTCACGTTACCTCATATTAGGAAAAATATAGAGTATTACATGGAAGGTGGAAAACATTAATCACCTATATGCATCATGTGGAAAATCTCTTGCATAATACAATACAAAGGGCATAAACAATTATAATTCTTCTACTTCCACTTTTACGAGTAAAATTGTGTATAGGCAAACACTAAGTATGCACTGTTATTACAGACAAAGCTGTGTCTACATTCCATCAGTGGAGATAAAATGGTCAGAGCTAAAATGGAGAAGGTTTTATCACCATGAAACCTCACTTAGCCAATGAAATCCCTAAACAATTAAGATCATTTAAGATTTTATGTTTTTATTCACATCATTCTTAGTTAATTTCAGCAAATTTCCAAATAAATTTTAAACTGAAGCAAATAAATGTTCCTCAAACCATTTACTGGATATCCCAATCCAAAATATTTGCTGTTTACCGTGCGATCCCCAAATTAATATTTACTGTGGCTTTTTTGGGTTTGCAGAACAGGGTTCATAGAATTACTTCTTTAGTTGGCCTTCTGAATTTAGCCATAGAAACACTTCAAGTACTTTTAGTAGGATAGAATTGGAACCATTTGACAACGTGAAAGTAGATTCTATTATACTCAGACTAAGTGCTTTTTGTAGGATTTAATTCCAATAATTCACATTCAGTTAAAAACAAAGTTTGCTATGATTTATCTCTAAGCCAAACTCTCTGTAACCATCACAGGGAGTCTTACAAATCTTGAATTAGGCAATACACTATCCAGACTTTGGGCTATTATATTTCTGTCTTCGTCAAAATATAATATCCAATTTTGTTCTAATTTGTTGTGTCTTTTATCAAATTCTTCTAGTTTACAAATCTTGAATTAGGCAATACACTATCCAGACTTTGGATCAACATCTTGTCTAAACATGAGATTTAAATTATCATCTTCTAGATTTTCTTCAGCTTGGGAAGTAGAGGGTTGATAACCTGAGTTTGTCTTTTCTATCCCATTATTGAAGTTGTTAGTTTTAACGTTATTTCAGGATTGTCTAAACTTAGTCCAGTCTAATCCTCCTAACGTTTCACAATTAAATTCTTTTGGTTTAAGAAAATATATTCCTTTAGAAGTAATTCAATCGTGTATGTGACTTAATTTTAAAGTGATTATGGACATGATTCATTGTTTTCCTAAGAATATCATGCCCAAATGAATATTATCACCTTGAAATTGACCATATCCTTTTGCCTGGATGTGTATTTTAATATGTTTCACAAAGTCTCTTATGGTGATATTGAAATTAAGGCAAAAATAAGTAATTCCTAAGTTGTTATTCATATCGACTTTTATGAGTCCTATGATAGCTTTCTCTTTATCAGAGATACACGAGTCATATAAAACTAGTAACACTTTTCCTCCTAATCTGGCTCTTGTAAGTCTTCTAATTCCAAATACAATTAAGCCTAGATGGATATAATTGTGTCTGTGATTTAATAAAGTTCTGGCTGAGGCATAGTCATTAAGTTTAGTCTTGCTTCTCCTCCATCTGGGAGGTGAAGGATTTTTTGTCTATGATGTCTAAATACAGAAGTTAAAAAGTTAAGCATTCCCTGACTGTATAATCGTCTGGGATTTAAGGCATTTAACTGCTCATTGGAGAAGATATTTAAGTCTTGTTCAATGTCTACCAGTTCTTCTAATCTGTGGTGACTAGTAATAGAATTACTATTTCTTCTTGTTAGAATATTGTGAAGCCAAGAAGTAGTATTTGTTGCTGTTTGTCTTCTCATTGCTTGTGAGGCACCAGTAAATGGTTCAGTTTGTGTTCTCGTGAGATTCATTATAAGTTAGAAATTTATAAGTAGTTTGTGGTTTTCTGATAGTTTTTCCAAGTGATAACTTACTTAAATCTTTATTAATGTTGTTTAAAGCTTCCTTCCAATCGATTGCTTGGGAATTTCCTTGAAGTTGTTTTACTATTGTCAGTAACCTATTTTCTAATAGAGAAGTTCTGTAATGAAGTGATGTTAATAAGGCTAGTAAGGTATTGTTCTGTTGAAGTATGATTTGGTCGCTTTTTCCGGTGAATTCAAGACAGCAATATCTGTTTTCTTTAGATTTAGAGAATTGTTTGGCATAATCTAAAGCTTCTTCATAGTATGTAATTTCAAAGTGAAGTTTGTTCATTTATACTTGATTTCGACATGTGTAGTAGGTAGAAGTTTAAGCTCTCCTTCTATCTAAGTTTTGTTTGTTAGGATTAACTCTTTAATTTGAAGTAGAACCGTTGAAGAAAAAAAAATTAGGTTTGTTTTCTTCAATCAGTTTAGAAAGATTTAAAATCTCTTTCTTAGTAGGGATACAAAGTAAATTATGTTGACTAAATCTTTTGTTTAAAGAATCTTGTGATTCTTTCAAGAAGTCTATGTTTCTTCTTAGGTCACTTATTATTTGGGCTTGTTGGACCAAGGTATTAGATACTTGTTCCAATAAGTTTTTAGTGTGTAGTTGTTGTGATTCTAAAGTAGTCCCGATACTGAGAAGTAATTCTGTGATGGTGTTTAAGTGGGGATCCTCATTATGTAAACAATGAACATATTTCCAAGATTTAACATAACAATTATGTTGATGTTGATGTGAAGTAATAGTTTTTCTAGAGATCTAAAAAGCCTAATCGATTAAATTCTTGAAAGTCTTTTGAACTAGATGTCATTCATGGTCCGAAAGATGTTAGGGCTCTGATACCAAAAATTTTGTGCGTTGTTTGCTCCATAAACTTTTTGGAGTTAAGTGGTGTTCCTATGAAATTGTGGAGTTGCTTCTGGAAAATACAGAAGAAGTAAGAGTAAATGTATTTTTAGTCTATGGGATTGGTTTTAAGAAAACCAATCTCTATTATGGGAGTTTTAGACTCTTGGGATGGATCTAGGCACTTTGGAGGATAATTTTCTCATTTTCACTGGTGAGCCTCACCTATTAGGAATCAACAAGAACCACGGTTTTAGTTCTCAAGCCTTACCCTGACGTCTTCAGGTCTTACAACAAGTTGTTCATAGCTTCTATTATCTTACTTTGCTAGCACATGATTTACAAGCTTAGAGAACACGACAGTTACATCCTCTCCCTTAGTTACTTTTCTACAAATTGTATACTAGGATAAGGACTGAAGATTCTTGAAATAGACAGAAAAGAAAATCAGAGTCTTCATTAGGCCTAGATAAGTTTATTAAGCTGCCATAAATAACAAGACTATACTTACTGGAGTATAAACAAACTTTGTACAAATTAGGAAATTACATGAAGGGAAATTGCAAAAAACTGGAAGACTTACAAACTAGCAGACTTGCTTACAAGCTCGGAAAGAAGCTTATGTAGGAAAAAAAATCCAACTAAAGCTTGGGTGAGTCATTAGGAATCTTTTGAGTGCGTTGAGTCTTCATTATTGGCTGAGTCATGTTAATTAGGAAGAATCTTTAAGTGGGTCTTCATTATCGACTGAGTCATGTTGCTAAGGAAGAATCTTTAAGTGGGCATCTTTTGAAGTGAGTCACTGAAAGGAACAAAAGTTTGAGTTAGTGCTCTCAAAAAGTATCTTTTTACAAAGTAGCTTTATAACTCCATCATATTTATTAGATTAGCTTTCTTCCACTAATCTCATAGAGGGTGAAGTTGAAGTTGACTGTCCCTATGAGTCACCGAGCTAGTTTTGTTTTTCTCATACCAGTCTTTATTTTCTTTTGGTAAAAGTGACAAAGAGTTGAATGCTGGGTAGAACATATAAATGGGAAGAACTTTGTTCCCATTTCTTTCGGTTAGTAATTTTTTCAGTGAATATTTCTCCGACCAATGTAAATTCAAGTGGATCCCATAACCAGGAACTTCCTTGAATTGAAGACCTCCAATGTTTTAATTGTGCTTCAAGGGGTTTTGGAGATACCCAGTCTTTGTCAAGATTTGAAGGATACTATTCAAAAGGAAGGATGTGAATATTAACTCCTTGGATATCATGTTTGATACTATGTCTGGCTGATTTTATTTTTAAATTGAGACACTCTGGAGGAGAGCTGTCAAAAGAGCATAATACAAACATTTCTTTTTCTTCTAGAACATGTTGCAAGAGTAGTTTATAAGAAAAATTTTGTATGAATTCCAAATCATGGACCTATAGTTGGTTTAGAAGCCCAAAGTTCATTAGGATGAAAGGTGTAATAAGCCTTCTCCAGTAGTTCTTATGTGAATGTTGGCTATTCGGAAGAAATAAAGTAATTAACATCTGCCACTAGGGCTACTGTCTTTGTATTAGCACATTGGGGAAATGTATTTAACACTTCAGTTTATAATTGTATTCCTCCCCGTATATTATGGTAATACCTGAAGTAGAATTTTGATGAAACCAATTAAGAGCTTCACCAAGTTCCATAAATTGTTGGAAAATAGAAGTATCGAATGTAAGTTAAAATATCTTTTGATAGATTTTTCTACCTTGATAATTCATTGGCTTGCTCTAACTATTACAAAAAGTAGGTCGTTGATATTTTCTTGCTGAGAAGTAGACTGAGGATAACTTTCATTTATATCAAAATCACCGGCCACCATTAATTAAGACTTATCTGGTTAGATTTTTCCATCAGTTTCAAGTAGGGTACTAAAAAGAAGTTGGGGCCTATCTTAATCCTGAGTGTGTCCAAAACTTCGTCGAGAGAATAAAATCCTCTGTAAGAAGGTTTATCACAGCTGGAGATGACATAACATGAAAATTTGAGTAATGTCCTGCTTCTGTACCTAAAAATACCGCATAACATGAAAATTTCTTTCCAACCAGTTTTTAGACCGTTGTCATGAAATAATTAGAAGGGGAGTCTTGACCAAAAGGTTACGGATTCGAATCCTAGAAACAGCCTCTTGCAAAAAACAGGGTAAGGCTGCGTACAATGGATCCTTCCTCGAGACCCCGCATAGCGGGAGCTTCGTGCACCGGGCTGCCCTTTTGTTTGTCATGAAATAATTAGAAAGTACATTAATAATAACAATTTTGTAGTTAGAGATTCCAAGTGCAATAGGAATATTCCAAATATAGTCTATAAGACATTGTTGTACTTATCTAGTTTTGATTTGAGATCAAATTAGAAAGTATTATTTTTACGTGTATACTGCTAAAGTTCCTTAATTCCAAACTTTATAGTTTTATATCCATAACTCCTCACCTTCTTTTGTTTATCCATAAGTAAGTTTCATGTAAGCAAACCATTATATGATTAATATAAAAGTCTGGATAGTGTACAAGCTAGCCAAGATTTTGGATTTTCCATATCATATGGAAGAAATAAAAACTCTTCGATCTTTTCTCAAACTCTTAAATTATATCAGGCCATACCCTAAGAATATTGAAAAAATAAGTGGTCCATTGTACTAGCAAAGTTATTTCAACTAGCAAGATATTGATCTAGTTAACGAATTAAAACCATGGTTAGACAACTCCCGGAATTTACCCTACCTTTGGATTTTTGACTATTTAGTCATAGAAATAGATGATTGTGAATCAGGATCGATAGGAGCTTTATTTAGAAAATTTTCTAAATATGATCATAAAACATCTAAATCCTTATGTCGATATGTCTTTGGCAAATATAAAGAAAAAGGGCATCACACTTTCTTAAATTTTGAAATGTTAGCAATTATTTACTTGCTGGAATCTTTTATGTTATTTATTTGTAGCAAGGCGGAAATTACTATAACAACCGATTGTGAAGCTATAGTTCGTTATAGTCCACGGACAAAAGAAACCAAAAAAGGATTAGGATATAAACGATGGATCAAGTTTGTTGATTCAATCATTAATAGAGGATTAAAAATTAATTGGGAACATATAAACGAAACCAATAATTCTCTAGCTCAAACACTATCCAGACTTTTACATTAATCATAAAATAGTTTGCTTACAAGAAAACTTATGGATAAACAAAAGAAGGTAAGAACTTATGGATATAAAACTATAAATTTTGGAATTCAGCAACTTCAGCAATATACACGTAAAGATGATACTTTCCAATTTGATCTCAGATCAAAACTAGATCAAGTACAACAATGTCTCATAGACAATATTTGGAATATTCCTACAGTAGTTGGAATCTCTAACTACAAAATTGCTATTATTAATGCACTTTCTAATTATTTCATGACAACGGTCCAAAAATCGATTGGAAAGAAATTTTCGTATTATGTGGTATTTTCAAGTACACAAGCAACAAACAGGACTTTATTCACATTGGGATGAGCTAAAAACCACCATCTCCAACTGTGATAACCTTCTTACAGGATGAATCTTTGGATGCACTCAGGGTTAAGATAGGCCCTAACTTCTTTTTAAGTACCCTACTTAAAACTGATGGAAAAATCCAGCCAGATAAGTCTTACTTAATGGCAGCCGGTGATTCTGATATAAATGAAAGTTATCCACAGTCTACTTCTAAGCAAGAAAATATCAACGACCTACTTTTTGTACCAGTTAGAGCACAGAGGCGGATGAATTATCAATCCCTTGAAATTCTGAAGGCTAATACTGGAAAAACTTCCGAAAACATTTTCTC
Organism: Zingiber officinale; assembly: GCF_018446385.1. Lineage (NCBI taxonomy): Eukaryota > Viridiplantae > Streptophyta > Magnoliopsida > Zingiberales > Zingiberaceae > Zingiber > Zingiber officinale. Next base: position 12,134,714 of record NC_056000.1, on the reverse strand, counting down.
TGGTAGAAAAATCAATCAGAAGATATTTTAACTTATATCCGAACTCTTGGGGATACTTCTACTTTCCAACAATTTATCGAACTTGATGAAGCTCTTAATTGGTTTCATCAAAATTCTACTACAGGTATTACCATAATATACAGGGAGGAATATAGTTATAAACTGAAGTGAGAATGCATTTCCCCAATGTGCTAATACAGAGACAGTAGCCCCTGGTTGCTGCAGATGTCAATTACTTTGTTCCTTCCGAAGAGCCAACATTCATTTTGAAAAATTTGAACATAAAAATTACAGGGGAAAACTTATTACACCTTTCACCCTAATGGACTTTGGACTTCTAAACCAACTATGGGTCCATGATTTGGATTCCATACAAAACTTTTCTTATAAACTACTCTTGCAACATGTTCTAAAAGAAAAAGAAATATTTGTATTATGCTCTTTTGTCAGCTCTCCTCCAGAATGTCTCAATTTAAAAATAGAACCAGCCAGATATAGTATCAAACTAGATATCCAAGGAGTTAATATTCACGTCCTTCCTTTTGAAGAGTATCCTTCAAATCCTGCTAAAGACCGGGTATCTCCAAAACCCCTTGAAGAACAATTAAAACATTGGAGGTCTTCGATTCAAGGAAGTTCCTGGTTATGGGATCCATACCAAGATCCACTTGAATTTACACTGGCCGGATAAACATTCACCAAAAAAATTACTAGCTGAAAGAAATGGAAACAAAGTTTCCCGTTTAAATATTCTACCCAGCATTCAACTCTTTCTTACTTTTACCAAAAGAAAAATAAAGACGGGTATGAGAAAAACAAAACCAGCTCATCTGACAGTCAACTTCAATTTTACCACCCTCTATGGAATTAGTGGAAGAAGCTAATCTAATAAACATGATGGAGTTATAAAGCTACTTTGTAAAAGACACTTTTTGAGAGCACCAATTATCAAACTTTTGTTCCTTTCAGTGACTCACTACTCACTCCAAAAGATACCCACTTAAAGATTCTTCGTTAGCAACATGACTCAGCTGATAATGAAGACCCACTTAAAGATTCTTCCTTATCAACATGACTTAGCCAATAATGAAGACTCAAAGCACTCAAGATTCCCGCAGCAAGTAGCGAGTCTGCTAGTTTGTAAGTCTCCAAGTTTTCTGCAATTTCCCTTCTTGTAATTTCCTAGTTTGTACGGAATTTGTTTCTACTCCTGTAAGTATAGTCTTGTAATTTATGGCAGCTTAATTTATAGAAAGGTAAAGTAAGGCAACAAAAGTTTTGAACAACTTGTAAGACCTGAAGACGCCGCGGTAAGGCTTGAGAACTAAGACCTTGGTTCTTGTGCTCCCAGAAATGAGAAAATTATCCTCAAAGTGCCTAGATCCATCCCAAAAGCCTAAAACTCCCATAACAGAGACTGGTTTTCTCAAAACCAACCTCTTAGACTAAAAGTACATTTACTCTTACTTCTGTATTTCCAGAAGCAACTCTACAATTCCATAGGAACACCACTTAACTCCAGAAAGTTTCTGGAGCAAACAACGCACAAAAATTTTGGATACACACACCAGACTTCCTATGCTGTTAGCTATAGTCCTATAACAAACCATGTCGAATGAGCAACCTAAATAATATGTACTGTCCTTGCCAAAGATAGATGGAAATACGGTAAAAAAAAAAAAAGGCGGAACATCCATAAAGATTACATCTTGTACTCAATTTCAGATACAAGAAACGTGTCTAACCTTGCAGGTAGTGAACTCCATGCTCCGGTACTTTTCAGTCTCAGTGAAGATCCTCGAATGGAGCATCGGCGTGTACGCGGCTTCGGCGCCATACTTCCGGCAGAGCATCCGGAACGGCAGCTCGGAGTTGTCTACCATGGGAGCCACCACAAGCTTAGGGGCGCCGAGCTGGTTCCAGTGTTCCCAGGCCCGCTCCACCAGGACCTGCCCGCTCAGATGGCGCCTGATGAGCAAGGACGGCAGTGGAGGGGAAGGGTCGCCGAGGGAGCATCCATCGAGGTCCGCACAGAGGCCTTCGTCAGGATCGTCCGTAGGATCGAAGGGCGCCGGGGAAGGCCCGGCAGACATGGGCGAGTTAGGGTTCAGGAGAGGGAGGAGGCGGGCTTTGGATTGAAGTGTGTTGTTGTGTGCGGCGAGGAACGAGAGACAAGTCCGAAACATTCGACGCCGTTGTGTTTTGTAGCCCATCAAGTGTAACTGCAACCGGATCCATAAAACACTTAATTTTGGAAAAAGAAAAAGATTTTTTTTCTTATTATTATGCCGTTAAACTGTTTATTTTATCAAAACAATAAATTAACTAAAATAAATGACAATTTCATGGGTGCTATTGCATAGTTCGGATCCTCTGCCCCGAATTTTCTCTGTCTTCATGTCTCACTGTCAATCGGATGGTCCAGATTATATCTCAAGGATGCATTACATATCATAAGAATATTGCACACATCTTAAAGATGTCATGATGTCTTGAGATACAATCTGGACCATTCGATCGACAGTGGGACATGGAAACAGAGAAAGTTCGGGACAAAGGATCCGAACTAGCTATTGCAACCGCCGGAATATATATAAATCAACCTACTTTAAAAATATATATATATCATTAAATTTAGCTAAAGCGTAGTTTTATATCTTATTAAAAATAACTTTAACCCCCTCTAGTTTCTATCAAATTATAATTTACCCTTTATATTTAAAAAATAATATTTAATCCTCTTTTTATCAAAATCAAATATGAAAAAAATTATAAAAGGTAATTATGTCCTTATGTTTTTTATATTTTTTGATTATATATATTGAATTAATGTGGAAAATAATTATATATGTTATTGGGATCGACTTTTAAATTACTAATTAGTTGAATTGATGGTGTACACAGGAAAAAAAATATACATAAAAAGATAAAAAAAATATAGAAGTATTCAATTATGGTGTCCTTCGTCATTCGCTCAGATCTATAGTTGATGTTTGTTTGTCGATACGTCCGCTCTGGTGTCCTACAAAATATGGTTGTCAACTTAGGGTTAACATTATTAGTGTTACCCTCTTTAATGGTCAAGTCAGTGATGAATTGAGATGTAAGACTCGCATGCATGTATGAGAAAGTAAAAGAGCTTGAAGAAGACGAAGAAAATTTACTTTTGCGTAAGAAAAGAAAATTATACTTTCACCTATTTTCACGGCACCTTATATAATTGTGTAAAGAGGCAGATCTATAACTTTTAAATTTATGGGAAAGTAAAGAAAATAATTATTATACATTGCATTCGAAAGTTACACAGTCAGGGTGACAAAAATATACATTTTAAACTACTTAATTTTATTTTATTCATATAATTAAGTATTAATCTTTATATATTGTTGAGGTTACATACAATTTATTAATTTTAATTAATAAATCAACAGTCATGTACATATTGAAAATATTAATTAGGGTCTTGAATTGTCTAGAATTAATTTAGATATCAACAAAGTAAATCGAAGTGTAAATTATCAATAAATCCAATATATTTTTCCTTTTAAGATTATAAAAAAATATAAAAAAAATAAGAATGTAATTGTTTTTTACTATTTTTTTCACATTTGACTTTAGTCAAGGGATTAAATGTTATTTTTAAAATAGATAAGAGTAAAATGCTACTTAATAGAAAATAGGGTGGGTTAAAGGTATTTTTTTTTATTTTATGTTCTTAATTAGCTCATACTTCTACCAATATGATAATATTCATTTTTTATATATTAAGATCATGAATTAGTGTTTTGGAAATTAATTTTTTAATATATTGATGGGTATTAAGTACCACATTGTGGGTCTTTGAGTTGACCCATCAGTAATTATTATTTTAAAATCATGGATCCAGCTTATATATATACATATATCCCCTAGTTTCAGACTAGCAATGTTCATTAGCAATTATCTTTTTCATGGTATAATCTTTCTCGACTTTAATATAGTCACGGATCAAGTTCATATATCCTCCTGATCTCAGACTAACGGTGTCCTTCATCAATTTCCCTTTTCAGGGTCCAATCTCTTCTGACTTAGACATAATCGTAGATCAAACTCATATATCCCCTGCTCTTAGACCAGTGGCATCTTTTGTAGGATCATTGTGCTAGAGGGGAGTGAATAATGCTCATGGATTTTCACGTTCATTTAAAACTTAGAGTGAAATGCAGCAGAAATAGAAAGTAAAAGCAAATAAAACGCTAGCACAACCAAGTTTTACTTGGTTTGGAGCATCTGATGACTCCTGCTTCAAGGCTCGCACTCGTTAAGTGCTTTTGATGGGTAATCCACTAATAGTTTGACATAAGGTTTACAAAGTTAGTACAAGAACTTATAACAAATTATAAGAACAAAAATCAAAGTTTTCGATGACTTTGAAATCGAAGATTCGTGAGTAGTCATCGTTGGAGCAATTTTCGAGCATCATAAGGGCCTTTTCAGAGTAGCGCATAGAAGCGGAAATTGTTTGAATTATTGTCTTCAAGCTGTTGGTCGAACCCTCTTTTTATAGCCCTATCCAGACATCTAGATCTCGTCCCAGGCGCCTGGAGTGTGCTGACATGACAAGCTCTCATCGAAACTCCATCCGAGAAGTTTATCCAAGTCCAAGAGTCTGGACCACTTATGTGGGTCGGTCAGTCATCACACTCTAACTCAGCTTGAAGATGAATTTTACTGCTCCGGACGCTTGGAACAACTTCAGGCACCTGAACCATCTGGGTGCCTACCCGATGCTCCCTCAAAGGCCCTGACTTTGGCTCCTAGAGCACCTCCAGGACCCGGGAGGTCCGAGCGCCTGGACCTGGTCTAGGCGCCTGGATGACCCTTTTCCAGCATCTTCTTTCCTGTATAACTGTTAATACAAATGCAAATATAGAAAAAAAATAGCAACTCATTTGACAATATTCAGACTGTCCGGTTCTGACTTTGAATTTTGCTGAAACTCTAGGTCAGATCGACACTTATTGTTCCTTATTCGGGGAACGTGTCATCACCTACTCCTCTCAGAAGAGTTTACCTTTTTCTAAATCGGTCCTCTATACTGTATGGACTTTAGCTCAGCATCTGAGACCTCAAGACTTTTCGTTGGACGTCTAAACCCTAACCCGTCCAATCTTCCGCCTGATGTCCGCGACCCTAGGACTTTCACCTAGTGTCCTCTACCCTAGGATTTCGCCCGATATCCTCGACCTGCCTAGTCTTTGTCCAATCCCATGGACCAAGACTTCATTGCTTAACCACAGCAAGGACTTTTCACCTACTTAATGTCCACTAGGACTTCTTTGCCTAGCCTTAATTAGGACTTTCACTTTACCTAAGATCAGTTAAGACTTTCCTACACACTTAATTAGACTTGTTAGAACAGCAACACAACTTAACTTTGAACCTTTGTCAATATTAAAACTCAAGTTAGACTAGCTAGTGCTTACAATACTAAAATCTTTTAGTAATTATCTTTTTCAAGGTCCAATCTCTCCCGACTTGGATATAGTTGCAGATCGAGCTCATATATATCCTGGTTTTGGACCAGCTGTGTCATTTAGCAATTCCCCTTTTTAGGGTCTAAATTCTTCTTATTGATATATAGTCACAAATCGAGTTCACTTATAGTTATCAGACAGGTCGACCCGTGGTGGGGCAGACCAACTTGTGGTCGACCGACCATTTTACGGGGTGGGACGGGTTGATCCATCATCTTGGCGGATTAGAAAATCTTCAGTCTAACCCAAGGTGGGTTGTGGGTTAGAGGAATCAACCAACGAGCATACTATATATATATATATATATATATATATATATAAGTTTAAAAATTTTAAGCTTAGGTTATGGATTAGGCATGTTAAACCTATCAGCCCATTGAATTTTCCATTTTAGTTTTAAGTTTTGGAGATTTTTTCTCAACCCACGGACCGATCCAAGTCCACTACGGGCTGACCCACGCAAGTCGTAGACCCAGGCAGGCCAATCCACCTTGACCCTCCTTTAAATAAGTTGATAACATTTCAACCCAATCCACTTAAATTATTTGGCGAGACAGACGGGACAACTCGACGGGCCAAACCTAAATTGACGGCCCTACACTTACCCTCCTTATGGCCAATGTCCATCGGCTCGAGTGTTGGTAAAGTACCTCCCTAGGATTTAAGACTTAGGAATACTTGGAGAAACAAGCGAGAGTGGAAAGCCCATCACCGACTCCTTAGTTGAATTCTAGAATAGACTCCTCAGTCAAATTCTAGCACCAACTCTTCAGTCAGAGTTACATAGCCAACCCCAATGTCGAAGATGTCTCGTTTAACTAGAAACACTTAACTCCCTTACTCAAGGGTTCGACATTCGGTACCAATAGTACAATTTATCAGATTCACGCCTCTTTTGACAAGACTTGAGGAGATACTTGTGATATGGAAATTAATAAGAGTCCACATAGTGGGTCCTTAACTTGGTCAACATAGACTCCTCAACTACTGAGTTGACTCAACCAACCGAGTTGTTGACCTCCTCGGAGGAGTCTTCCCTATAAGTATCTCAGGTTAGTTTTAATGTGATCAATCGGGTTAAGATAGGCCTTATATGTAGGATCGAGGCATGTGGGAGAGGGGGGGGGGGGGGGGGGGGGGAATCACGTGTATTAAAAACTGATCTTTTAAAACTTTTAAAAATAAAGTACGCAGTCAAAAAACAAAAACAATTAAGCCAAGGAACACCAGAATGCGAACACAAGGAGTTACTTTGTTTGGAGCTTTCGACGACTCCTATTCTAAGACTCATGATCCCTCAGACTGTATCGATGGACAATCCACTATAAACCTCTTCCAGAACCGTCGGAAGAGGGAATCGAATATAAGTACGAAAAATAGGAAAGTGTAGCAGCTTACACTTTCCTTTTGTAAGTATGAAAGATGTATAAGAAAATTAAATCGTTACCAACATTGTAGAATTATATAATCTGAACGGGCTTGTGTGTCAGTGTCTATCTGTCAATAGCAGTCGGATGTCTCGGAGTAGTAGTACAACAGTAATACAGCTTGTTCGGAGTAACAGAAGAGTCATATTAGCTCGATAATAAGTTCTGTAGCTTCTGCTAGTCGAACAACTCTTTTATTGAGCATTGAGGATGCCTCCAACCTCACATATGATCCCTTACACTTTGGTCGTGATAAGTAACGCGGATTGTGACCTCTATCCACTCGAAGGCACCTTCCAGGCCCTCGAAGGCACCTCTGCACCATGCTTCAGGGCGCCTCCAACCACATGGGAGACACCTTTGCACCCTTCAGTGAGGGGTCTTTAGCCAATGCTCGAGGGCGCCTTCAATCAATCCAAGGCGCCTCTAGCACTGTTCATCCATGGCTAAAATTGCATTGTCTCCCCTGCAAATAGTGTTAGTCTAAATAACAAATTATATTCTGTAAAACAGAGTTAACACAATTAAATATAAGAGATTATTAATTAAATTCTATCTTTTCAAGACAAGGATCTAGGCATGGACTTAGTTTAGGCTTCCAAAATGGACCTAAACTGGATCAGTACCTATAGTTCCAACTGGAACTTGTTCTCACTGGATCACTCTCCTCTAATGCTTACCTTCACTTACATGCCAAACATCCGATCCTCCAAATCCGTTTGAACTTTCTCTGGTTATGCTTAGTGTCTAATCAATCTAATCTACTAAGACTTACTGCAACACTGAGTTAACACAATAGATATAAAATAATAAGGTAAAATAGTGTTAGCAGCTTTCAAGATTCACTTGTCTGGTCGACCACGCTTGGAGTTTACTCCTCCAAGACTTTTTATTACCTTTGGTTACCTCCCCTTAGGGTTGTCTAGTTTCATTCACTAGGACTTCCATTGTCATGCACTCATCGGGACTTTCACTACCTAACTTCACTCACTAGGGCCTAGCTTCACTCACTAGAATTTTCATTGTCTAGCTTTACTCACCAGGACTTTCACCACCTAGCTTCACTCACTAGGGCCTGACTTCACTCACCAATACTTCTGCTACCTAGCTTCACTCACTAGGGTCTAGTTTCACTCATTAAGACTTTCATTGACTACCTTAACTCACTAGGACTTTCATTGACTATTTTAACTCACTAGAACTTGTTGGACCGCGGCGGTCGGCTAGAAGGGGGGTTGAATAGCCTGAGAATAAAAAATAAACCATTCTCGAACTCTTAAACTAACATTTGCATAAAAATGAAAAGTAATAACTTAAAGCAGAAAGACGAGGCTCACAAGATTTGACTTGGTTACAACCGGGGAGGTTGTTAATCCAAGGAAAATGATCGCACTAAAAACTCTTTCGGGCGGAGAAGCCTCGTACAACGATGAAACACAGAAAACAGAAGCTATTCTAGAAATGGAGCGTACAAGTGTTGGACTACACAATTTCTGAGTTGTTGAAAAACTTCTGGACCAAGGCTATATTTATAGCATTGGTCGGGGCACCTTGAGGGTTCCGGGCGCCCTAGGGGGATAAACTTTATCCCCCAACGTTCAGATCGAGTTAAAACTCGATCTGGTCAAAAGTCAACTCCGGGCGCCTCGACACGCTCCGGGCGAGAAAGTCAACCCTGTTGACTTTTTCCGGCCCGGGTCTTTTACCCCGGTTTCGTTCGCCTCAGACCGAGTCTTTTGCTCACTTGGGTGATCTCTGCCATCCGGAATAGGGCTCACCCAAACCCAACTTTCGGTCTTCTCGAGCAGGCTTCCGCTCCGGCTTCTCGTCCCTCGGAATCGCCGCATGGTTTCTTCTCATCCGCCAACGTACTCATCCACAGTTTTCATCCCTTAGTCGCACCCCGTGCCGACCTTCTCGCTAGCTGCGTATCTTTCTCTTCGAGCAGTCTTCCGCTCCGGCTTCTCGTCCATCGGAACCACCGCACGCTTCCTTCTCATCCGCCTGTGTACTCTTCCGCAGCGCCTAGTCTCTCGGACGCACCGCGTGCCATCCTTCTCGCTAGCTACGTCTTCCGCTCGACTACCTGTGCTCCTAAGCTCCTGCACACTTAGACACAAGGTTAGAAAAACACAGGACCTAACTTAACTTGTTAATCACGCCAAAACAACCTTAGGGTTCCAACAGAACTTCCCCTTGCCTAACCTTCAGTTAGGACTTACCCTTGTCTAACCTCCAGTTAGGACTTTTCCTTGCTAGTCATCTAGTCCTAACTAGACTTCTCTCTTTCAATTGGGTCCACTCTTAGTCAACTGCATTGGTGTATTGTCAAATATAGAAACCATAGAGCTTAATTGAACCAACACTATGTATTTGATATCTTGTGTCTGAGTGTGTAGGGACTTAGGAACATAAGAAGTTGAGGGGAAGATGTAACGAGTGAGAAAAATAAAATGAGAAGTGAGTTGATCGGCTCGGTGCATCCGAGGGATGAAGAGCTGCAGAATAGTACACTAGTGGAGCGAGAAGGACACGCGCGATGCATCCGACAGACAAGAAGCCAGGGAGAAAGTTTGCTCGAGGAGAAGGTTAGAGTTGGGTTTGGGTGAGCTCAACTCTGAACGGTCGAAGCATCACCTAAGAAAGTGCAAGGAAAAGAATAATCAATGTTGAAATTAACCATTCAGATGAAAGTGTTCGAGGCACCTCGAATGGACCAGAGGCGCCTCGGACGGAACGGAGGTGTCTCGAACGTTCAGCTGAGTTTTGCCTCAAAAAGGACTAGAGGCACCATGATGGATTAAAGGCGCATTGGATAAGCAGTAGCTGAGGCTCTTTGATGTGTTTATTTTATATAGGGATTTATGATTAGTTTTGATACATTACTTGACCAATTTTGCATGTAATTAGCTCATGATTTCATATCATAATGCTTTATTTCGATTTATTTCTAGTTTGTGGTACTGTTGTTGGTGTAATATCCCTATGTCAAGGTTGACCTGGTCGACTAAGTTTGAGTTGACTTAAGCTTGAGTCTTAATGTTTGACAATACATGGAGATTACAGATGCAATCATCCGATTGGGGAGATTGTTGATACAATTTCCCGTTGGTCAAGGACTCACAGCTAGATGTGAAGAAGAGTCAAGTAGGTCAAAGGGTTGACCGGATACTTGATTAGAAAAGTCCTAACTGGAGGTTAGGCAAGGGGAAGTCCTGGTGAGTAAAGCCAGGCAGTTGAAAATCCTGATGAGTGAAGTCAGGTGAAAGACCTAGTAAGTGAAGCTAGACAGTTGGAAAATCCTGGTGAGTAAAGCCAGGTGAAAGACCTAGTGAGTGAAGCTAGGCAGTTGGAAAATCCTAGTGAGTGAAGCTAGGTGAAAGACTTTGTGAGTGAAACTAGACAGGTGAAAGTCCTGGTGAGTGAAGTCAGGTAGTGAGAAAATCCTGATGAGCTAAACCAGGTGAAACCCTAGTGAATGAAGTTAAGCGAAAATCCTGATGAGTGAAGTCAGGTGAAAGACCTAGCGAGTGAAGCTAGGCAGGTGAAAATCCTGGTGAGTGAAGTCGGGCAGTGGGAAAATCCTGGTGAGTGAAGCCAGGTGAAAACTCTAGTGAGTGAAGTTAGGTGAAAGTCCTGGTGAGTGAAGCTAGGAAGATGGAAAGACCTGGTGAGTGAAGCCAGCCATGTGGAGATCCAGGTGGGTCAAGGCTGACCGAACACTTGGTGTTGGGAAGCCCAAGTAGGTGAAAGGATTGATCAGATACTTGGCACGAGAAAATCCAGATGGGTCAAGGGTGACTAGACATCTGGTGGAAGTTCAAGTGGGTCATGGAGGATCGAACACTTGACACGAGACGGTAAGTCCAAGTGGATCAAGGTTGACCAGACACTTGGCACAAGGAGAAAAGTCCAAGTGGGTCAAAGGATTGATCGAACACTTGACAAAGAAGTCTCGACAGATCAAGGTTGACTGGATGCTAGGCATGAGGAGTTCCAACAGGTCACAGTTGATCGGATGTTAGATTTGGGGGCCTTAGACTTAGTTTAAGCAAATTAAAGGGAAGTCAATCGATCAACCGATCGATTGAAGGTGTGCTGAGAGTGAAGGTTAGCTCAATCGATCAGTCGATCGATTGAGAGCCTAAATCGCGGACATAGAAGCTTCCCTAATCGATTAGGCACCTCCAATCGATCGGCTGATCAATTGAAGCTGATTTTCTCGCGCAATCGCAAGGAAGCTTGAATCCATTAGCTGATCGATTCAGGTCTTATTCTAGAGAGCACAGAGGCTCTTTGAATTGATCAACCGATCGATTCAAGCCTCCCCAATCGATCATCTGATCGATTAGGATATGACCGTTGTGCAGGATGTAGGTTTTGGACGGTTGGGATTGCGCCGATCTGACGTGGCAATCGATTAAGAGTAAACTCAATCGATTGGGAGCGCTAGATAGTTACCGAGGCAATCCTTTGTGTACTTGTATTCTTGCATTGTGTTGTATGTTGTGTGAGTCTTGTACGAGGTTTCTCCACCTCTGGTAGTTATCGAGAAGGAGTATTTTTCTTAGTGGAGAGTGTCGTGTGTGTGGATCATTAGATTAGTCACCTCATCTTGAGGTGGATACCAAGTAAATCTACTTGTCAGCATTGTAAGTGTGTTTCGTGGTTCATTCCACTACATATTATCATCACGAAGTAAGACAACGAAGCATGACGAGCTATTCACCCCCCTAACTACAAATCGACACTAACAACTGCTCTTGTGTTTTTCTTGTGTTATGGCACGAAACAGAACTAAAATAAGGATTGAAGATCAAGGAAGCTCCCAAAGCTGAACAAGGGTGGTTGTGCCCAGTGGCACGGCTAATGTTCCTTTTTGTTGGAGAAACATGGGTGGTTGTGCCCAGTGGCATGAGCATGGGTGCTCGTGCCTAGCGGCATATGCTATGCTCAATCGCACCCTAAAGCAGCAACTCTCGGGCTTCCACCTCCTTCCTTATTTAAGCTTCTCACGTCAATTTTGAAGGGGATCTGATCTGGGAACCATCTGAGGTTTCCAAGGAGACTTAAGGAAAAGATCCCAGCACCATCCATGCCATTTGGGCGAAGGAGCATGGCCAAGAATATCTAGGAAGTGGAATCTTATATCAAGCCTAAGCCTCTTCTCTCTTTTCTCTATTTCTCTGAGATTGTAATTGAATTTCTGAATCGTGAACATGATTTGTGATTGTAACCCTATATTTAAACTTTAGATTCTAGGATTAGGGAGTAGCTTCTTGCAAACACTATCTCTTTGGGTCGAAGCATGTTTGAATCTTCTTATTTCATGATATGTGATTTATGCTCTGGATCTACTATGATATCATGATCTTGATGCCAAAAGTATGAGATTCATATCCTATGAGGGATTTAAAGATGAATCGAAAGGAGAATACGACTTTTTGACCCGTAGAAAATGGAGACGCGAAGAGTCGGCTAAGAAAGTAGATCGGTAAGCCACGAGGAACCCTAGATTATCATAAAACTTAATGGATTAATCTTAGTTCATTGTCACATAGTAAGAGGATGATCATTTAGAGGTCGAGGGGTCTCATGATAGGGCCTTACTTAGGTTACGATCCCTAACTTAGTCTACTCCGAAAGTAGTCAATCATTGAGATCAGTATGTCAGTGTAGTTCCAAAAGTTGGCACTAGTTACATAGGATAACCTACCTACCCAAACCAACATTGAGGATAGGAATTATGATGCAGTTCCAACCCGTGTTGAAACCAATATGAGTCTTCAAACTTCAAACGGATATAACGTTTGATTCAGGACTCGAAATCAAGCTTTGTCTATCGTCACATGTGCAGAATTTGAAAACCTAAGTTTGTTACTAGTGAAACTATAATCGTCAAATTTTCAATCTCAAATTCCACAATTTAAACCCTTTTTAGGGCCCTTTTTTATTTTTGATTTTTTTTTATTTTTTTAGTATTTAGGGTAATTTTCACATTTCTGATATTTTTAAAGAGGATTTGTTGGATCAATATGCACATGAGGGGGTCGGGGGGGGGGGGGGGGTGAATCACGTGATTTTCAAAAACTTATTTTCTCATTTTTAAAATCATGAGTGCGAACGCAGCAAAAAGTAATAAGAAATCGAAAACAAAAACTACAAGAAAACACAGTTGGTTTACTTGGTTCGAAGCTTTCGACGATTCATATTTCAAGACCGAGGTCTTGTGGACCTATCGATGAGTAATCCATTAAAAACCCCTTTCGGCACCTCCAGAAGAGGGAATTGAGTATAAAGAAGATTAGAATAATGCAACACATTGCACTTGTCCTTTTGTAGAAATTAAGTACACAAATAAAATTCATTACCGACATTTAAGGATCAAAATGGGAGCATTCGTGTGTTGTTGTCGATCTACGGGCTGTGATCGAAAGTCCTTGGAATAGTTATCGGGCGCAACAGCTTTGCAGCAGAGTCATAGTAAAAGCCTGGAGCAGTCAGAAGCTCAAACAGATGTACAGTAGCTCATATATCAATGTTCTTTCAAAGCCTTCTCGAGACTGCTTTATATAAAGCATGGAAGGTGCCTTCCATAGCTGTTGAAGGCGCCTTCAACCTAGAAAGTTCGATCCCGACCAACCTGGCACTTATCCACAGCGAAGTCAAAATTTCATCCTGCCAAAGACGCCTTCCATAGCTATAGAAGGCGCCTTCTATGAACAGTATAAAGGCACCTTCACTGCTTGAAGGTGCCTTCAGACACTGTTCATTCGAAGGCAAATTTGCTCCTTTTGTCCTGCAAAACAATGTTAGTCCAAATAACCTGCAAAACAAGTATTAGGACAATAATAATAAGTAGTAATTTGTGATTGTCCTCCCAGGACTAGAAACTACTCAAAATCTCATATTAGGTATCCAAAATAGACCTAATCTGGACTGACACCTACTATCCCCTCAACCGGGACATGTCCTCACAAGATCACTCTCCTTCAGTGACTTACTTTAACTTACCACTTTGCTAGTTGTCCGGTTCGCAGACCCAACTGGACTTTGCGCTAGATATCCAGTCGACTCGTTGACCTATTTGGACTCCCTCATATCTATCAACTCCTGCACACTGGGTTAGTACAATAGATAAAATAGTAAAGTAAAATAGTATCAACATATTTCAGGATTTGCTGGTTCGGTCAATGGTGCACGGTAGACTCGAAACCAGTCAGTCACACATTACCTAGGGTTGACTCCCTAAGATTGTCTAACTTCACTCACTAGGACTTCCATTGCCTGGCTTCACTCACCAGTGTTGGAACTCCAAGGTTGTTTTGATATGATCAAACAAGTTAAGTTAGGTCCTGTGGTTTTTGATCCCTGTGTCTAAGTGTGCAGGAGCTTAGGAGCACAAGAAGACGAGCGGAAGATGCGGCTAGCAAGAAGGACGACACGAGAGAGAGCCAACGGGCTCGGTGCGTCTGAGGGACGAGACAACGTGGAAGAGTACACCGGTGGACGAGAAGAACATACACGATGTTCAAGGGATGAGAAGCAGAGCGGAAGTCTGCTCGAGGAGAAGACCAAAATTGGGTTCGGATGAGCCTTATTTCGATTGGCCGAAATCACCAAAGCGAGCGGAGCCGGAACGGAAGACCAAGACTGAGGCGAGCAGCATCGGAGCAGAGAGCCCAGGCCCATTCCGGGCGCTCGGAACTCGATTCTATCCAGATCGCGTTTGACCGTGATCCGTTGCTGAGGGGATAAAGTTTTACCCCCCTCCAAGCGCTTAGAACACTTCTAAGCGCCCCAACCAAGGCTATAGATATAGCTTTGGTTCAAGAAGCTAGAATAACAAGCATTCTTGCAACAATACTTGTACACGCTCTAATTTTTATTTAGCTTCTAATTTTTTGTGCTTACACTGCTGTAAAGAGGGTTCTCCGCCTGAAGGAGAGTTAGTGCATTTCATTTCCTTGGATTAACAACCCCCCCCAGTTGTAACAAAGTAAATTCAGGTGTCTCTTTCCTTTTTAGTTAATTTTCTATCTTTATGCAAGTGTTCTTTTAAGTGTGAGAAAGGTTTGTCTTTATTTTTGCAAGGCTATTCAACCCCCCTTCTAGCCGGCCCAACCGGGATCCAATAAGTGGTATCAGAGCCAGGACGCTTCAGGAGGACTAACCGCCGATCGACGATGGTCGGACCGAGTATATACCTGCCGAAGTTTGAGGGGGAATTCACTAGCTGGAAAAAGCGAATGCAGGTATTCTTTAAAACTGACTTTGAATTATTTTTAATAATGAAGTTCGGTTTTGTAGCACCCAAAGGTAAGGAAAAATACCAGTGGATGAAGAAAGAGCAGGCTGATTACGTGGCAAACGACAAAGCAGAATTTCATCTGCTGAGCGTCCTTCCGCCACAAGAAGTCAACTGGATGGACGCTTACAACTCAGCAAAGGAGCTTTAGGAGAAGTTCCTTGAGCTACACAAAGGGACGTTCGAGGCCAAGCTCACGAGACGAGACTTACTCCGCTACCAGCTGACGAACCTACGGCTTGAAGAAGATGAAACGATTGCACATCTTCACTCGAGGACTAAGGAGCTCATCACCGGACTTTCAAATCTCGAAGAAAAGGTAAGTAACCGAGATTCACTAACGTACGCTCTTAATGCATTCCCTAGGAATATTAAATAGGCATCATCAGTAGATATCTTCTATGTAACGCCCCACCCTCCACTCTACTAGTCTGTGAGGATGGGACATTACTGTAGTATAAACTTTACTAAACTAGTGTTGCTCACATGAAATATCAATACTTAAAACTCTCAAAAATGAAAAACATGCAATTAGTAACAACTGCAAACATACATGACTCATCTCAAAAATTCTACTCAAGCATATATTCACAACTAAAACATATCAGTCTGTATATGCATGCCACAGTGATACAACTCAATTTATGGAACTAATGTGCACAACAATTAAAAGGAAGAGTTCTAAAACATAAAATATTCAATAAGTGAATCTAGCAATATGAAAGAATAGTTCCAACATTCTGAATACAAAATCTTAATGAATTATTAAACTAAGTCCCAAGGCTTCCATAGTCCAGACATCACACATCCATCCCGCACCTCCTTGTCGCCTTCCTTCACTGTACCTTTCCTTTATCTACAGTAAGAAGAAAATGCAACTATAAGCAAAATGCTTAGTAAGCGCTATCTAACTCACAAAACTCGAATATGCATGTGAATAGGAAGAAATCTAAAAACTAAATGATTTAAAAGAAATACTACACATGCTCATCTAATAATAAAGGAATCAAACATATTGATATGCTAAACATGTATAGTTGCTCGTCTAATAGTAAATAACAATAAGCAAAACTGAACAACATGCTAGCATAAAAGAAAACTAAACTTGCTGATTTTTAAACTTATGTGAAACTTATTTCACTTGTTCAAAAATTTATACTTTTATACTTTAAAATAATAATCTCTTGGGCCCAGGCTTAGTACCATTGTGCGCTCCCTAATAGAAACTGAGGTAGCGAACCACCAGTCCTACAAAGGGTAAAGACATTGGTCTTACCAGGGTCGAGACCTCGGAAATGGTCACCTGGATTTATTTAACGACAACCTCGGAAGTCGGGTACTAGGCTTCTCAAGTAAAATACTTATATTTGTTAATACTTCTAATAAAAGAATACCTCATAAATTAAACAGTAAGCTAAAAAAAATATGCTGTTCATATTCATTGATTCAACTCAAAAACTAAATCTGCATTGCAACTAGTATAGGATTTGCTACTGGAAACCAACAAAAGAGCAATAATGATTCCTCATGCTCAGTGCCACGGCAAGGAAACAAAAGAAACCAAAAACGCTACACATAGCCATTCAAGACTAAAACTTGTTGAAGCTTGAAACCTATATAAAACTTATTCAAAGCTTATACTTTATAGAGCAACAGAAATCAAGACTGCAGGTCTAATTACACTACTAAGGGATCTAACTGAATGCTCCCAAAACCAAAGGTTGTTCATCTTCATTTCATAACACAAAAAATCGAAAGCTAGCAGTAAGGAAGAAAACTAACTACATGCTCGAAATTTATCCAAGCTATCTTATGTTCATTGCCTAGTAGTAGCATTTGAAACCTACAAGGCTCTTACATGAACCGATCCTACTTGTTAAGATCCCAAATAGAAAACTACATAGCAGCTCCAAATCAAATAGTAAGGAAGAACTAAACTGCATGCTCAAAATAACAGAACTTCACAGCAGCTCCAATCAAACAGTAAGGAAGAAACTAAACTACATGCTCAAAATTAATCCAAACCATTATATGTTCATTGCCTAATAACAGAATCTGCAATCTACAAGGCTCTACATGAACCGATCATGCCTATTAAAGTAACAAACAGAAAGGATTTAAATCAAAATCTGAAAATACTAATTACAAGGCTTGAAGGAAATCCAACCCACATGCTTAAACTAAACTAACCATTCTCTTTCTTTCTTTAGGGTTCACGGCAGCAAGCACAAAAGCACCGCTTCTTATGGTATGCTTCGAACAGAAACAAGAAGAAACAAGACTCCAATAGCTACTCCTACTACAGGTGAGAAGCACTTACCCTTGATCTTGAGCTCACAACCAAATTAGACTTCTAGGGTTTCGGAGAAGCTTGAAAATCCAACCTTTCCTTCATGCCTACGGATTCCCTCAACGAGAAGGTCTCTATTCCGTGAAGAGCTCACGGGATTTGCCCTTCACCGGCCGTCGGAGACGAAGCCCTAGCTTCGGCTTTGTCTTCCGCCCGAGCACCGCCGCCGCACGCGAGACAAAGGAGAGGAAGGGGTTTGGTCCACGGGAAAAACCTAAGTTCTCTCTTTATAACTAGCGTATTCTGTTATCTAACTATTGCTTAAATTATTTCCGCCCCTTCTTTTATCAGCACGGCCTGCTTGGGCGCTTGGCTATCGCACTTCGATTAAGTCTTGGACCGGGTCGGAGGTCGCCGGGCCGAACCTCTTTATTTTTTTACAACTTCTTTCTTTTGGTAAAAATATCAAACGAACTCCGAAAATTACATAAAAATACTCTAAAAATTTCTAAAAATTTCTAGAATATTTCTAAAGCATTTCTAAATATTTTTAAGTATTATTAGAACTTGAAATGAGGAAATTTGGGTTGTTACAATTCTCCATACCTTATAAAAAGTTCCTCCTCGAATTTAAAATAATTCTGGATATTTCTGTCTCATGTTGTCCTCACGCTCCCAAGTAATTTCCTCGTGCTTCTGGTTCTGCCAGATGACCTTCACTGGTGGTACTTCTTTGTTCCTTAGTCTCTTGACTTCTCTGTCCACTATCTATGTAGGTCTGCTCTCATAGCTAAGATCCTCTTGGATCTGCACTGACTGAGGCTGAATCACTTGGCTAGGGTCGTGAAGGCACTTCTTTAGCATGGAGACATGAAATACGTTGTGTATTGCTGATATGTCTTGTGGTAAGTCCAGCTTGTAAGCTACTTTCCTAATCCTCTCTGTGATCGAGTAGGGTTCTACGTAGCGAGGACTTAACTTTCCCTTTTTGCCAAATCTCATCACTCCCTTCATAGTTGCAACTTTGAGAAAAACTGAATCCCCTATTTGAAATTCAAGTGGCCTACGACGTGTGTCTGCATAACTTTTCTGTCTGCTCTGGGCAGTCTCAATTCTCTGTCTGATCTTCTGGATAGCCTGAGTGGTCTCATCTATCATCTCTGTCTGAATGCCCAGCTCCACTTCCATTTCCTTCCTTTCACCTGCTTCTTGCCAGCAAATGGGTGATCTACACTTTCAACCATACAGTGCTTCGTACGGTGCCATCTTGATAGTGGTCTGGTAGCTATTGTTGTAGGCGAATTCAACTAAATACAGATACTTGTACCAACTGCTCTTAAAATCTAATGCACAAGCCCTGAGCATGTTTTCTAAAATCTGATTTACTCGTTCTGTCTGCCCATCAGTCTGGGGATGGAAGGTTGTGCTGAACTTGAGTTTGGTGCCTAATGCATTCTGAACACACTCCCAAAAATGAGAGGTGAAACGCCCATCCCTATCAGAAACAATCGACTTCGGAACTCCATGAAGTCTGATCACTTCCTTAACATATAGCTCTGCCAACTGTTCTATAGAGTGGGACACCTTGATGGCTAGAAAATGGGCAGACTTGGTCAATCTGTCCACTATCACCCATATCGCATCGTATCCATTAGTAGTTCTTGGAAGACCTGTTATAAAGTCCATGGATATTTCTTCCCACTTCCACTCTGGTATTGGGAGAGGTTGTAGGACTCCTCCTGGTCTCTGGTGCTCTGCTTTGACTCTCTGGCATGTCAGGAAGGTGCTGACATATTTTGCAACATCTCTCTTGAGTCCAGACCACCAGAATCTCTGCTTCAAATCTTGATACATCTTGGTGGAACCAGGATGCATGAAGTATGGTGTACTATGAACTTCTTCCAGAATCTTCTTTATCAATTCCTCATCATTGGGGACACAAAGGCGGCTCCCCTGATAAAGGATTCCACTGTCTGATATCCGAAACTCTGAATTTTCTTCTTCTTGTATCCCTCGCTTGATCTTCTGGATATCTGGATCTTTACTTTGCTTTCTCTGTATATCCTCAAGCAAGGTTGACTCTAAGGTCAATGCAGAGAGTTGCCCATAAACAATTTCAACTCCAAAATCTAACAGTTCCTTCTGCAGTGGCAGTGCTAATGATGACAAGTGCATCAGAGCTGCACTGGACTTTCGACTTAGTGCATCCGACACTTTGTTAGCTTTACCTAAGTGGTAGAGGATTTCACAGTCATAATCTTTAACCAACTCTAGCCACCTGCGCTGTCTCATGTTTAAATCTTTCTGGGTAAAGAAATACTTCAAGCTCTGATGGTCGGTGAATATTCTGCACTGAACTCCATACAAATAATGTCGCCAGAGTTTTAGTGCAAAGACCACAGCTGCCAGCTCAAGATCATGAGTGGGGTATTTCTTCTCATAGTCTTTGAGTTATCTGGAAGCATAAGCTATAACCTTCCCTTCTTGCATGAGAACAACTCCGAGGCCCATCTTGGAAGCATCACTGTATATGTCAAAACTCTTGTCACTCTCTGGAACAGTCAAGATGGGAGCACTGGTCAGTCTTTTCTTCAGTGCTTGGAAACTTTGCTCACATTTGTCTGACCATTCAAACTTCTTGTTCTTCCTAGTTAGGGCTGTTAGTGGAGAGGCTATCCTGGAAAAGTCTTCCACAAATTTTCTGTAATATCCAGCTAAACCAAGGAAGCTTCTGATCTCCCTGGCGTTCTTGGGTCTACACCAGTTGTTGACCACTTCTATTTTGGCAGAATCCACCTGGATACCTTCTTTAGAAATGATGTGACCTAGAAACGCCACCTGCTCTAACCAGAACTCGCACTTTGAGAATTTAGCATAAAGCTGCTTTTGCTGTAGGGTCTGCAGTACTATCCTCAAGTGCGTGTCATGCTCCTCTGGGGTTCTTGAATAGATCAGAATGTCGTCGATGAACACGATGATAAATTTATCAAGGTATTCTCTGAACACTCTGTTCATTAAGTCCATGAAGACTGCAGGTGCATTAGTCACCCCAAAAGGCATGACTACAAACTCGTAGTGTCCATATCTGGTCCTAAAAGCTGTTCTGAATATATCACTTTCTTTCACTTTCAACTGATGGTATCCAGAGCGCAAATCTATCTTAGAGAACACTGTTGCCCTCTTTAACTGATCAAATAGATCATCTATTCTGGGAAGAGGGTACTTGTTCTTAATTGTCACTTTGTTCAGCGCTCTATAATCTATGCACATCCGCATAGATCCATCTTTTTTCTTAACGAACAACACCGGAGCTCCCCATGGTGAATGACTAGGGTGAATGAAACCTTTGTCAAGCAGCTCCTGGAGTTGTTCTTGTAGCTCTTTCAGCTCTGCTGGAGACATCCGGTACGGAGCTTTTGAAATTGGATTGGTGCCAGGAACCAACTAAATTTCAAACTCCACTTCTCGGTTGAGAGGTAGTCCAGGTAGCTCTTCTGGAAATACCTCTGGATACTCACAGACTACGCAAACATCTTCCTGCTTGGGTCCTTTTTATTCTTCTGTATTCACAATGTGTGCAAGAAAACCCACACACCCTTTTGCTAACATTTGGTGAGATGTTAGGGAAGAGAGGAATTTCTGGGTCTTCCTCTTCGGCACTCCCATGAACTCAAAGGATGGTTCACCTTCTGGGCTGAAAATCACTTTCCTTCTACGGCAGTCCACCGAAGCACTATACTTGATGAGGAAATCCATACCCAGAATGACATTGAAATCTTGCATCACAAGGACTACTAGATCCACATATAGCTCTGGGTCTGAAATTCTAACTGGTACAACCCGAAGCCACTGGTTGGACTCCATGACTTTCCCGGAAGGTAGGGTTGTCAAGAACTTAGAGTTCATGATCTCTGTAGGCACCTGAAATTCCTTGGCAAAGGGTACTGATACAAAAGAATGGGTCGCCCCAGTATCAAATAGTACAATAGCTACATGTTGAAAAATAACTACTTGACCTGTTACGACCGTGGAGGCACTAGCAGCTTCCTCTTTAGTGAGGGAGAATACTCTGACACTGGCTGAAACTGGTGGGGCTTCCAACCTTCCTTGACTGAGCTAAGGCCCGTCCAGAGTTGCAGGCATGTAGTGTAACTGAGGCTTGTTCCCGTATTACGCTGTCTGTTGTTGAGGTGCTTTGAGCTTATTAGGACATGCCTTAGCCAGATGCCCTTCTTGACCACACGAATAACATTCAGTCATACCCAAAAGACAGGCTCCTGGATGTACTCTCCTACATTTAGGACAGGGAGGGAACTTGACCTGCTTGTTTGTTGAACCTTCCTTTTGGTTGCCCCCTGTATTCCATCCTTTCCTTTTGTTATCTTTGCCCTTCCAGTTATGCTTGCTTGCCTGGGGTTTCTGACTCCCTGCTATCATGTCCTCTATCTTGACCAGCTTGAGCTGCGTTTGTTGTGCCTTGATGCTATTTAGATAGTGCTTAACGACTAATGCCCTGCTGACCAGCTCTTCGCCAGTCTGTGGTCGGTGAGTTCCACTACTCATGTTAAGTGCTATTTCTGGCCTCAGCATTCGGAGCATCAGTCTGACTCGTTCTTTTTCTGTACTTACTAGCTCTGGGCAGAGACGAGCTAGTCTATTGAATCTCTTGACTGCTTCTTCTACTGGCAGGTCACCCTGTCTGAATTCTATAAACTCCTCATAATGTTTATTAGTGATCCGTTGACGGAAGAATTCTTCGTAAAACTCTGTCTCGAAGTCAGCCCAGCTCATTTGGTTGGCTGCTCTCTTGCTCTTTACTCTCTCCCACCACATACGGGCATCTCCAGATAGGCAGAAAGAGGCACACTTAACCTTCTCGACTTCTGGCCAGTCAAGAAGCTCCATTGTGCTCTCTAGTGTCTTAAACCAAGCCTGGGCATCCCAGGGCTTAGTTGTGCCTGAGAAACTTTCTGGCTTCAGCTTTAGCCACTGTATCAGATATGCTTCTTGTCTTTTAGGTGTTGTGGCGACTTCCAGGGCAGCTGGTGGAACTTCAGTCACCACTGGGGTCTCCACATTGATAATTGAGGGAGTGGGAGGGACTGGCTGCCGATTAGCCATCATATTGACGATCACTTGTTGTCGCTCTGCCACTTGTCTCTGGAGTTGAGCAACAACTTCAGAGAGATTTGGTTCAGTTGCTCTGGGCTCTTCGTTCTCCTGTGCTTGGTCCTCAGTACGAGCGGTATGGAGGCGTCCTCTTCTTGACATCTAGTCATGTAGAGGGAGAAAACCTGAAATTGTCTCTATACTCTCTAGATATATATATATATATATATATATAAACATAGAAAGACAAACAAGAACTTTGATCTAGCTTAAGCACATATAAGTAAATATTTCTAAGGATTTCTCTATACTACAAATAATAAGGAAAGACATACTAAATAAAAGAATTTAAGTACTTTCTTACTTGAAGACGGTAAGACTGATGCTGATGTGTGTGTGATGCTAGAGAATGGGGATTGCTCTGATACCAACTTGTAACGCCCCACCCTCCACTCTACTAGTCTGTGAGGATGGGACGTTATTGTACTATAAACTTTACTAAACTAGTGTTGCTCACATGAAATATCAATACTTAAAACTCTTAAAAATGAAAAACATGCAATTAGTAACAACTGCAAACATACATGACTCATCTCAAAAATTCTACTCAAGCATATATTCACAACTAAAACATATCAGTCTATATATGCATGCCACAGTGATACAACTCAATTTATGGAACTAATGTGCACAACAATTAAAAGGAAGAGTTCTAAAACATAAAATATTCAATAAGTGAATCTAGCAACATGAAAGAATAGTTCCAACATTCTGAATACAAAATCTTAATGAATTATTAAACTAAGTCCCAAGGCTTCCATAGTCCAGACATCACACATCCATCCCGCACCTCCTTGTCGCCTTCCTTTACTGTACCTTTCCTTTATCTGCAGTAAGAGAAAAATGCAACTATAAGCAAAATGCTTAGTAAGCGCTATCTAACTCACAAAACTCGAATATGCATGTGAATAGGAAGAAATCTAAAAATTGAATGCTTTAAAAGAAATACTACAAATGCTCATCTAATAATAAAGGAATCAAACATACTGATATGCTAAACATGTATAGCTGCTCGTCTAATAGTAAATAACAGTAAGCAAAACTAAACAACATGCTAGCATAAAAGAAAACTAAACTTATTGATTTTTAAACTTATGTGAAACTTATTTCACTTGTTCAAAAACTTATACTTTTATACTTCAAAATAATAATCTCTTGGACCCAGGCTTAGTACCATTGTGCGCTCCCTAATAGAAACTGAGGTAGCGAACCACTAGTCCTGCAAAGGGTAAAGACCTTGGTCTTACCAGGGCCGAGACCTCGGAAACGGTCACCTGGATTTATTTAACGACAACCTCGGAAGTCGGGTACTAGCCTTCTCAAGTAAAATACTTATACTTGTTAATACTTCTAATAAAAGAATACCTCATAAATTAAACAGTAAGCTAAAAAAAATATGCTGTTCATATTCATTGATTCAACTCAAAAACTAAATCTGCATTGCAACTAGTACAGGATTTGCTACTGGAAACCAACAAAAGAACAATAATGATTCCTCATGCTTAGTGCCACGGCAAGGAAACAAAAGAAACCAAAAACGCTACACATAGCCATTCAAGACTAAAACCTGCTGAAGCTTGAAACCTATATAAAACTTATTCAAAGCTTATACTTTATAAAGCAATAGAAATCAAGACTGCAGGTCTAATTACACTACTAAGGGATCTAACTGAATGCTCCCAAAACCAAAGGTTGTTCATCTTCATTTCATAACACAAAAAACCGAAAGCTAGCAGTAAGGAAGAAAACTAACTACATGCTCGAAATTTATCCAAGCTATCTTATGTTCATTGCCTAGTAGTAGCATCCGAACCTACAAGGCTCTTACATGAACCGATCCTACCTGTTAAGATCCCAAATAGAAAACTACACAACAGCTCCAAATCAAACAGTAAGGAAGAACTAAACTGCATGCTCAAAATAACTGAACTTCACAGCAACTCCAATCAAACAGTAAGGAAGAAACTAAACTACATGCTCAAAATTAATCCAAACCATTATATGTTCATTGCCTAATAACAGAATCCGCAATCTACAAGGGTCTACATGAACCGATCATGCCTATTAAGGTAACAAACAGAAAGGATTTAAATCAAAATATGAAAATACTAATTACAAGGCTTGAAGGAAATCCAACCCACATGCTTAAACTAAACTAACCATTCTCTTTCTTTCTTTAGGGTTCACGGCAGCAAGCACAAAAGCACCGCTTCTTATGGTATGCTTCGAACATAAATAAGAAGAAACAAGACTCCAATAGCTACTCCTACTGCAGGTGAGAAGCACTTACCCTTGATCTTAAGCTTACAACCGAATTAGACTTCTAGGGTTTCGGAGAAGCTTGAAAATCCAACCTTTCCTTCGTGCCTACGGATTCCCTCGACGAGAAGGTCTCTATTCCGTGAAGAGCTCACAGGATTTGCCCTTCACCGGCCGCCGGAGACGAAGCCCTAGCTTCGGCTTCGTCTTCCGCCCGAGCACCGCCACCGCACGTGAGACAAAGGAGAGGAAGCGGTTTGGTCCACGGGAAAAACCTAAGTTCTCTCTTTATAACTAGTGTATTATGTTATCTAACTATTGCTTAAATTATTTCCACCCCTTCTTTGATCAGCACGACCCGCTTGGGTGCTTGGCTATCGCGCTTTACTTATGTCTTGGACCGGGTCGGAGGTCGCGGGTTCGAACCTCGGCCGGACCTCTTTATTTTTTTGCAACTTCTTTCTTTTGGTGAAAATACCAAACGAACTCCAAAATTACATAAAAATACTCTAAAAATTTCTAAAAATCTTTAAAATATTTCTAAAGTATTTCTAAATATTTTTAAGTACTATTAGAACTCGAAATGAGGAAATTTGGGTTGTTACATTCTATATCTCTAAGGACTTAGAATCTATTACCTTAGAAGAATTCTTTTCAACTTTTGAAGTGCATGAATCGAGATGTGTAGGTACGAAGGAGCCGAAGCACAATATCGCCCTCAAGGTAACAAGAGACGAACATGAGTCAGAATCTTCTCTCGACGACAAGGAAATGATGATGATGGTAAGACATTTTAAAAAGTTATGTAATTCAAGAAAAACTAATCATCTGCAGGGTAGAAAG
Source organism: Zingiber officinale (assembly GCF_018446385.1). Classification (NCBI taxonomy): domain Eukaryota; kingdom Viridiplantae; phylum Streptophyta; class Magnoliopsida; order Zingiberales; family Zingiberaceae; genus Zingiber; species Zingiber officinale. The sequence goes on along the minus strand of NC_056000.1, from coordinate 12,108,902 downwards.
AAAAGGATGATTAGATGTTACCACTGCAACGAAGAAGGGCACGTCAAAGACAACTGCCCCAAGCTAAAGAACAAGGACAATGATAAGGGCAAAGGAAAGAAGCTTGTCTAAGCGAACAAGTACAAAACTCTAATGGCGACTTGGGATGATATGTCGTCCGAATCGGAAGTCAAGGCTTTCTCCGGACTTGCATTAATGGCAAGTCATCAAGAAGATGAACATGAAGCAAGTTCGTCCAAAATGAGCATCAAGAGCATCAATGAAGGGGGAGTTACATCGGAAGAAAGCAGTAGTTCAGGGGGTGCTACGAATAATGAGGTCGACAAGGTAAGTCAGGTACGATCTCTCCCACCTGATAAGTTGTTTAAGTTTGTAAAATTATTAACCAAAAATTATTGTAAACTTGAAAAAGAAATTAAAAATTTTAAATTAATTTTAGCAACATCTTGCCCATTAGAAGAGTTTGACAAAATAAAATTAGAAAATAAAATTTTGTAAAAATAAATAAGTAACTTGAAAAACCATGCATGTTCACATAATATAAGTTTTAGAAAATTCAATAACCTAAATTGGTATTTTAGATATCACAAAGGACAAATTAGAAATATTTCAAAGAAATATGTCCCTAAAAAATACCTAATCAATCCAGTTGGCTAGAATCTATATTGGGTTCCCAAGTCTTGGCTAACTTGAACCTTATTTAGACTTAGAGCTTTCAGGGAGAAAATTAAACGTTTAATTTCCTTATGTGGCTTTGTCTAGAAGTGGTTGATGATCCAATAACTAAGAAGGTTTAGTGCCTCGTCACAGCCTGGAAGCCAAATATTGAGATAAAATGTGTAATTGATTAACTGATAAAGCGTTAAATTGAAATTAGATAATGCTTTAAAAAAAATTTTAAATATTTTTTTTCTACTTGGAAATTTCTTAAAAATATATATATATATATAGTTACTAATTTTTTTTTAGAAAATCCTCAATTTTTTTTTACAAATTTGGTTAACTTAAATTTTTTTTCTCTTTTGCAAATTTATTTAACTTAGGATTTTTTTTTAACTGGTAAAACTTAGGAAATTTTTTAAACTTTACTTTACCAAACTTTATTTTTATGGTGCATAATTTTTTTTAAAATTTTTTTCTGCTTGAAATTTTCTTTCTAAGATATTTTTTTGCAACACTCTAAAAATTAGTGCCAATTTTTTTTTATATCTCAAAATTATTTTCAAAAATTTTTCTAACATTTTTCAAAATTGTTACCCTTAAATTTTTCTTTGTACCCTATTTTTATGTGATCAAAGGGGGAGAAGGAAAAGATTAAGTCCAGGGGGAGTTAAATTTTCAAATAAAATATTTTTTTTTAATTTTTGTACTTTATTTGTTTTAACTTTATGTCTGCTTACTCTAACTTAACTTGAGTTGCTCACATAAAAAAGGGGTAGATTGTTGGAACCCCAAGGTTATTTTTGTTAGAGTGTATACTAAAAGTTTAGTTTTTTGTAAATATTTATTTTGAAATAAAGAATCATATTGGTCAAATGTCTACATTTATATTCTAAGTGTAGTTGTTCAATTAATTTATATTGTAGATAATATGATGTGTGGTGTCACATACAGAAGATCATGTTATCAATTCCTTATAAATTATAAATAGTAGCTCACAACTAAGATGGAAATGAACATACCATTGGAATAGTCGTAGTGTAATTTAGTATTAGTTTATCTTAACTATAAAATTACACTAGTACATTCTGAGTGTATTGAGTAGGACCATTTAAGGTAAGTTCTTTTTATACTGACTGCATAAAAGAATAAGACCTTTGTTATTATGAAAGTGTGTGCTCTTAATCATGATATAATAACAAGTACATATACTCAATATTCATTTCTTTAATTTATCAAAGGGTGTGATTTAGTTTGATAAATCAATAGGGCCGATAAGTTGGGGAATGATATTATTTATATGGTGTATTGTTGATTATAGAATGAAATTGTGTCATAGTAATCTAGGTTGATAATATTCCCAAGAGGAGCTCATAAGGATTGTCATGTAAACCCTGCAGCTGGACTCAGTCCGACATGACGATAAGGTTGAGTGGTACTACTCTTGGAGCTAGATATTAATTAAGTGAGTTGTCAGTAACTCATTTAATTAGTGGGCATTCGATATCTTAAACACAGGGAGATTAACACACTCATGATAAGAAGGAGCTCATATAGTAATATGGGATTGGTGCGGTAGTTCAATAATAACTCTTTAGTGGAATGAGATATTATTGATGAACTCAAGTTGGGTGTTCGGGGCGAACACGGGAAGCTCATGTTCATCGGGAGACCAAAACCAATTCCTCCTCTCGGCCCCTGTCGTAGACTCTTATTTATAAAGTGTTATACTCACTCATACCCACCTTCTTACCCACCTTAAAGTGGTCGGCCAAGCCTAGCTTGAAGCCCAAGCTAGGGCCGACCAACCAAGGTGAGATGGTTTAAAGAGGTGGCCGACCCTAGCTTGAACTCAAGCTTGGTGTGGTCGGCCACAATAAATTAAAAGGATTTTATTTTTTAAGATCTTTCTTATGTAGAAGTCATGATTTTAAAAGAAAGTTTAAAATTTAAATCTTTCCTTTTATAGCTTTCTACAAAAGATTAAGAGAAAGGTTTGATATCTTTCCTTATTTGTAGTTAAAAGGAAGATTTTAATTTTTGATAAAACTTTCCTTTTTTGTAACCATACTCATGATTTTAAAAGAAAGTTTTAAAATTATAAATCTTTCCTTTTATAGTTTTCTACAAAAGATTAAGAGAAAGATTTATATCTTTCCTTATTTGTAGTTAAAAGGAAGATTTTAATTTTAGAGAAAACTTTCCTTTTTGTAAATCATCCACATGTTTTAATAGAGATATTTTAATTTATAAAAGTTTCCTTTTATAACCAACCATGAATGGAATTTTTTAAAGAGAAATTTTTATTTTAAAATTTTTCGGAAACAAATTAGAAAGTTTTAATTTTTGTTTAAAACTTTCCTTGTATGGAGGATGTTGAGGTGGCCGGCCAAATAGAAACAAGAAAGGAAATTTTAATTAAATTTTCCTTTCATTGGCAAAGAGGATAAGGAAGGTTTTATTTAAATTTTCCTTATTTGCCAAGACCAAGGAATATAAAAGAGAGGGTAGAGGTGAATCACCTAAGAATAACCTATCATCTATTCCTCTCTCTTTTCTTCCTTGGTGTGGCCGACCCTCTTCCTTCCCTTCTCTTCTTCTTGTGGTCGAACCTCATCTTCTCTTGGAGTTCTTGTGGTGGTCGGATCTTGCTTAGAGAAGAAGGAGAGAAAGGAGTGTTGGATCGAGAAGCGCTAGAGGGGGGGGGGGGTGAATAGAACTCGTGGCTTTCACATGTTTCGTATTCGAAAATTCAAGTAACGCAGCGAAAATAAAAACACACACAAGAAGACCAAGATTTACTTGGTTCGGAACATAAGGCGACTCCTATTCTAAGGTCCACGATCGTAGATCGCTTTCGGTGGGCAATCACTATCAATTCATAAGTCTTTTACAATTTTGAAATACAAGTGCTAAATAATGACTTTATACCGACAATATGAAAGATGAAGAAGCTAGTCGTCGTCCGTCGGAGTGTCGAGGTGCTTCGGAGCAGTGCACAGCTTTTAGAAGATTGCTTGAGTTCTGTTTTCGTTGTTCTTTGAAGCTGCAGCCCGAGGCCCTTTTTATAGCCTTTATGGATCTGATCCAGATCCTCAAAGTTCGGGATCAACTTTAACCCGAGGCGGATCGATCAACCGATCCCTACGTTCGGTCGACCGATCAGGCGATCTCTTCCTATCCGATCTGCTCGATCCGCTCACTCCACTTCGATCTGGTCAAACCTTATCCTCGGTTCGGTCGACCAAAAACCCGGTTCGGTCGACCGATCCCGTGGTCGAGCCCGATCCATTCGCTGGAAATCTGATATGCTACTTTGGGGGTTCGGTCGACCGATAACCTGGTTCGGTCGACCGATCCCGGTCAATTCTGACCTTGCACAGAAACTGTTAAAAATATTCTCCTACAAAATAGAGTTAGAATATAGCAGAGAATATATAGGTACGTAAATTGACAGTCTTCGAATTACCCGGTTCTGACTTTGGATTTTCGACTGGAATAGGTCGAACCGACGCCTACTGTTCTCTTTTCCGGGGAACGCGTCCTCACCTACTCCCCTCAGGAGAGATTACCTGATGACAGTCTGGTCCTCCAAACCGACTGGACTTTCTGCCTAGGGTTACCACCCCCTAGGATCTAGGGTTACCGGCCCCTAGGGTTTTTCTCCACCTAGGGTTACCACCCCCTTAGGATTTTCACCACCTAGGGTTACCACCCCCTAGGACCTAAGGTTACTGCCCCTTAGGGTTTTCCTTCACCTAGGGTTACAACCCCCTAGGACCTAGGGTTACCCCCCTTAGGATTTTCTTTCACCTAGGGTTACCGCCCCCTAGGACCTTAGGTTACCACCCCTTAGGATTTTCCACCTACCTAACCGCAGTTAGGACTTTCCTGAAATCTCATTCAAGCACGTTAGAAAATAAATAATCTTAACTTTGAATTCCTTTGCCATTATCAAAACCTGGGTTCGATCGTCGGATACTTCTCATACCAACAATCTCCCCCTTTTTGATTTATGACAATTGAAATTCAAAATTAAGGAAAAAGATACTAAAGAAATGATATAATGCATTACTAGCATAAACATAAAATTGATACAATAAAGAAATGATATAATGCATTACTAGCATAAACATAAAATTGATACAATAAAGAAATGATATAATGCATTACTAGCATAAACATAAAATTGATAAGCATAAAAAAGAAAAAAATAAATTTTGTAAAAAAACTCCTCCTTAAAAGAAGCTTACACAAAGCTCCCCTGAATTCCCTTGAATTTTCTTTAAATTTTCAAATTTTCTTTGAATTTCTTCCTACTCTCCCCCTTTTCCATATATCAAAATAAACAAGAGAGTGAAGAAAATATTGTCCTTAGCTTGTTTTGAGAAAACTTAACTTTCAGAGATAATTTTTATCTTATCTTTCAAAGAGAAAAATAGAGGGTTAAACATACTTTTGATTAACACTTAGCTTTTTAGAATTAATTTTCTTGTAAAACCTGTAGCTAAGTGAAAGATTTATCATAAATTAAAAAAAAACTTTTTCTTTTAGAAATTGCTTAAAAAGCTAGGTTTGCAAAATGCTTTGGCTAAGAGAAAATCGACTTTAAAGATAACTTAGCTAATTTTGAGATTAGAAAAATATGAAAACTTAGTTAGATTTGAAAAGCTTTTGAAAAATATTTAGTTAAATTTGAAAGCCTTTTTTTTGAAAGGTTTTAATTTTAAAGCCAGGTCACTGATAATTAATTTTAAAACTAGGTCAAAGATAATCTGTATTTTTGAAGACTAGTTTTGAAAATACTTAGTTTAATTTCAATAAAAATTTAGCTAAACTTAAGCTTTTTAAAAATAATTGATGAAAGTATTGATAAAAACTTGACTTTAGTTTTTAAAGATTTTTTTTTATTTTAGTTTAAGTACTTTAACTTAAAAATGGTTTGCTTAAAAGCTTGGCTTAAGTACTTAGCTTTGAAAAGACTAACACAGGTTTTGAAGAATGACTTGCTTAAAAACATTTAACTTAAAATAGATTTTTTAAAAAACTTTAGCAAAAAGATTTGATAGAATCATAGATTTTTTTAAAAAAAATCTTCTTAACTAAGTAAGTGATTTTTAAAAAACTTGAGCAAATACTTAGTTTTTAATTTTCATTTTAAGAATTTAAAATAACTTAGTTCGACTCCCTTCACTCCCCCTTGATTAATGCCTTAATGAATTCTTAGGGTCCTAGAGTCCAAGCAGGGAAAACTTTAAATATTACTATTATTTTCCTAATTTTCCATCTCACCCATTCTAGATTATCAAGCATGTTCAGCTTATGAGTAAGTGTGAGATGGAGTTGAATTTAAAATATAAGTTTGAATTCTTCAGTGAATTGGAATTCCAAATGAGTAAACATTCAATATTTTGAAGATTAAAAATTAATTGAGTTTGAAGTTATGATTTTAAAAGATTTTTAAAACGATTTTTTAAAGGATTTTTAAAATAATTTTCTAAAGGGTTTTTTTTAAAAGAATTTTTTTAAAGGATTTTTAAAATAATTTTTTAAAAAGGATTTTCAAAATAATTTTTCAAATAATTTTTGAAAGGATTTTTAAATAATTTTTAAAAGGATTTTTAAAATATTTTAAAAGGATTTTTAAAATGTTTTTGAATGATTTTTTAAAAGGATTTTTAAAATATTTTTTAAATGGATTTTTAAAATGAGTTTTAAAAGGATATTTAAATGATTTTTAAAAATATTTTTAAATGATTTTTAAATGATTTTTAAAAATATTTTTTAAATGATTTTTAAAAGGATTTTTTAAAAGGATTTTTAAATGATTTTAAAAGGATTTTTAAATGATTTTTACAAGGATTTTTAAAATGATTTTTAAATCATTTTTAAATAATTAATTTAATGATTAAGTTAATTTAATTACTTACGTTAATAATTGATTTGACTAAATTAATCTTAGTCGATTCTAAGTTATCAATCAGGAAATCTTGTAGTAGTTTTGTGAAATGGTTAAACTTCAATTTATATTATTTCTAAGGATTAATTTACATTTGAGTTAAACATAGATTTTTCATTTAGTCAATTAAATATGTATTTCAAAGATTAGCTCCCAGGCAGTGGCGAGGTACTAGGCCTTCTTGGGTATGAGATCATCCACCACTTTCTAGACAAAGCCACTCAAAGAAATTATATATTTAATTTTCTTTTTGAAACTCTTAGGTTTAACTAACAAGTGTAAATTACGCCTAGGTCCTTAAAACTATTCTAATCTAAATATGCATATTACTGATAAAATAAATAAACAATCATCACACAATCAATTTATTAAGATAGTTTTTCTATTGGCTCCCCCCGGATCATAGCCTCAATATGGTCTATCAAGGTAATAGACTTGATCCTTGGGGACCCAATATTGACCAAGTCCAACTTGATTGACCAAGTTGGACTTAGGTACCCATGCTTGGACTATCTTTCTATTCGGTTTGTTAATAAGCGATAAATAAGACCGATATTTCTTTTTAGCTTTAAATCCTAGTCCGGATCGATTGTATATAGCTTTCTGTTTTCCAAGAATCAAGTCCAGATTCTTAGAACCCAGTGTAAACCGTTCCAACGTGGCCTTAAGTTCTTTAACTTGAGTTTTCAAATTGGAATTTCTTCCTCAAGTTGTTGGACTTGGGTTGAATTTCCAATTTGAACTGACTCGGTTAAAGGACTCGGGTTAGTCACTTTCTTAAGGGTTGTTACCTCCTTTTGGAGTGACTTGATTCGGACGTTAGATTTAGCTAATTTCTTTAACAAATAAGAAATTAAATCTTCTGAATTATCTACTGATCCGGTGGTAAAAGCCCGGGACCCCCTAATGAGGGGTCAACGCCACGTGGAGGTCAAAGGGCCAGGTGGTCCGTCGAAGAAGGGTGAGCCGACCGGACGCATGAAAAAAGGGCAGGCCGATCGGCCTGCCCGTAAACGTCTGATAGTGAAAGACGCCCTGACAGGGGTCGGGATTCCGACGCTCAATGAAATAGTAAATAATGATCGAACGGAAGGCCTAAGAGAAGGCAGGACATAATGGGCGGGCCGGTCGGCTGGCGCAGGGAATTAAGGCCGTACGGACGACGCTCTTCGCGCCGGCCGGACGGACGTCCCGGCCGGGCGGTGGGTGAAGGATAGGAACATCTTATGACAGCCGTCAAGTCCTATGTCTAGGCCATATTCTAAGTCTGACAACAAGGTGTTCTGTTGTCCCATCGAAGACGTGATTGGACTGTAGCAGTATGGTGTTAGGTAAGCTCTCTGACAGGTACATACCGAGGTATGGGCTGCGGACACGTATGCGCCTCGGTGGACGTGCATTAGTTCTTTCACCGCTCTATATAAAGAGCCTCTTACTTCGCCGGAGGTACGCATTCTACAAGCTTCGGAGCCACTTTTTCCACCACTCGCTTACCTGACTTGAGCGTCGGAGGGTCGCCGCCGGGAACCCCTTCCCGGCCCGACTTCTGTGCAGGTTCGCCGGAGATTCGTGCGACCAGACGGAGGCCTACACCATCTACTAGGAGTGCGCCACGTGCCCAGCGTCCTTTGGTTCGGCGATTCGGACAGGATCAATTTGGCGCCGTCTGTGGGAACGCTCCTGCATCCGATCGGCAGCCATGGACGAGGCTGGACGACAACACGTGGTGACGCTCTCGAACGAGAAACTTGACGCTCTGATCGAGATAAGGGCCGCCAAGCTCGTGGAGCAAAAACAAAAAGCCATAGCCGAGCGGCCGGAGCAGCAAGCAACATCGGCGTCTGGTGGTCGAGCGGAAGCACCACCGACCACCGTTGCATTTCATCGAGCCCTATTCCGCACCCCTGAAGTCGTACCAGCTCATAGGGATAGGGGATCTTCTTCGGATGAAATGCCTAGGCGAGATAACAGAAAGGGGAAAGCCCCCCGAGCGGACGCATCGCCCGAGCGGATCAATCGTCAATTTTCAGAGGCTATTCTACGAGACCCTCTGCCAAAGCACTACGCGCCTCCGACGATCGGCGAGTACAATGGGACAACCGACCCAGATGATCATCTGGGTAAGTTCGATAACACAGCTACTCTCCATCAATACACAGATGGAGTAAAGTGCCGAATTTTTCTTACCACTCTCTCGGGATCGGCTCAACGGTGGTTTCGGAGATTGCCGGACGGATCCATCACGAGCTTCAAAGATTTCCGAACGGCCTTCCTCCACCATTTTGCGAGCAGTCGACGCTACCAGAAAACGAGTGTGAGCCTGTTCGCCATCAAGCAAGAAGCCCGTGAATCGCTTCGAGCTTACATCCAGCGGTTCAACCAAGTGGCGATGGACATTCCAACGGCCACCTCGGAAACCATGATGAATGCCTTCATACAAGGCCTGGTGGATGGGGATTTCTTCTGATCGCTCGTCCGAAAGTCGCCCCAAGACTATGATCACATGCTACACCGGGCGAACGAATACATCAACGTGGAAGAGGCACAAGCGGCTAGGAAAAAAGAAACTCCAACCGAGCGGGCTCCTCCAGCCGAGCGAAAATAGCATGCCGTTCATCAGCCGCCCAGAGGACCAAGGGCCGAAGTAATCCGATCCCCCTATGCCAGGTCCCATGTGCAAGAGGTAGCCGCCGCCCGGCCCAAGGCAAAAAAGAAATGGACCCCGATGTTTTGCTCCTTCCACCGGACGGATACGCACAACACAAGGGATTGTCGAAGTCTTTCCTTCGTGGCTCATCCTGCGCCCCGGAATGCCGGACGACGGTCTCCCTCAGTCGACAGGCAACGGAGAACTCATGACGCCGATCGGACGCGAGCTGATAGGCCACAGCAACAGACTCCCGATCGGCATCGTTCCCCAAGGAAGGAGAATCGCCGAGCGTCCAGAGAACGGTCTCGACCATCCGCTCGGGAAGAGGAAAATAGAAGCAATACTTCCCGAGGTGAGATCAACGTTATTGCTGGCGGGCCGACCGGAGGAGACTCCAACCGAGCTAGAAAGGCGAGCGTCCGGCAGCTCCAGATTCATGCGGTCGGCTGTAGCCAAGAACGAGCGGAAGGACCCGAAATTAGTTTCGGGCCTGGGGACTTGGAAGGAGTTGAAGTACCCCATGACGATGCTCTGCTCATCAAAGCGGTAATAGCCAATTACACTATTCACCGCGTATTTGTTGACACAGGGAGCTCAGTCAACATCATATTCAAGAAGGCGTTCGATCAGTTGCAAATTGATAGAGCCGAGCTGTTACCCATGACAACTCCGCTCTATGGGTTCACTGGTAACGAAGTTCAGCCGGTCGGACAGATCCAGCTGGCTACCTCGCTGGGAGAAGAGCCGCTTAGGAGGAGAAGAACAACAAACTTCGTGGTAGTCGACTCTCCCTCTTCCTACAATGTCATTTTGGGACGACCGGCGCTCAGCGAATTCCGAGCAGTCGTCTCAACCTTCCATCGTTAGTGGAGGACAAAGTGGGAGAGGTACGGGGAGATCAGCTAGCAGCTTGGCGATGCTACATCGAGATGGTCCGAGCAGAAGCCAATTCTGCTCGGAAGGCGCCCCAGATTGAGGTAAACGCCATCACTGAAAAACCACCCTCTTTAATTTATGAAGAAAAAGAGGAAGTGCAAATTCACCCAACCCGATCGGATGCCACGACTTTTATTGCGTCCGATCTGGAGGAGAAACAGAAAGATGAGCTGATCCAATGCCTCCGAAGAAATCATGATGTCTTCATCTGGTCGACACATGAGCAGCCCGGAATTTCGTCGAGCATAGCGCAGCACGAGTTGCATGTCCGACCGGACGCTCGGCCAGTGAAGCAAAGAAAAAGGGACTTCAGCGCCGAGCAGAATGCCATCATCCGGGCGGAGGTGGGAAAGCTTTTGAAAGCCGGCTATATACGCGAGGTGCAGTTCCCGAGCTGGCTGACTAACGTAGTGTTAGTCTCCAAGCCAGGCAACAAGTGGAGAGTGTGCATTGATTTTCGGGATCTCAACAAAGCTTGCCTGAAAGATTTTTATCCTCTGCCCCGGATAGATCACCAGGGCCGGCTGTGAATTAATCAGTATGCTCGACGCCTACCGGGCTATCACCAAGTGCCGCTCTTGTGAAGATCAAGAGAAGGTTAGTTTATGACGGCACGGCACTTATTGCTATAATGTAATGCCGTTCGGATAGAAGAGCCACATATCAGTTGATGAATAAAGTATTCAGAGAGCAGCGGATGGAACCTAGAAGTTTATGTGGACGACATTCTCATTAAGTCCGTACGAGCGACCGATCTCTTCAAAGACATGGAGGAAACCTTCCGAACACGCAAATACGGAGTCAAGCTAAATCCCGAGTGCCTGTTCGAGGCAAAAGGAGCCTCGGGTACATAGTGACCGAAGGGGAATTGAAGCAAATCCCAGGAAGGTGAAAGCTCTACAAGATATGCCGCCCAAGAAATACAAGGAAGTGCGCTTTGTCGGATCACCGCTCCGTCTGTGTTCATCTCCAAAACCGCCGACCGAGCCTTCCTTTTTCAAGATCTTACGCAAAGCTACAAAATTTTACTGGGACGAAGAATCGGGCGTTCAAGATTTGAAGGCATTTCTGAACTCTCTCCGATATTAGCCAAGCCGATCGGGTGAGCCACTTCATATGTTCTTGTCTTCAACCGAGCATGCAATCGGCTCAGCTTTAGTAAGGTCGAGCGGAGAAGAGCCTGTATATTTCCTTAGTCACATTTTAAAAGATGTCATCTCGCTACACTGGGCTCGAGAAGCTTTCGCTTTGGTCCTCGCCGCCCGGATACTTCTGGCGCATACGATCATTGTCAAAACCAATAGCCCGCTCGGACGTGCCCTACTAAATCCAGAGGCATCCTGACGGCTCATCAAATGGACGACGGAATTAAGTGAGTTCGACATCCAATACCAGCCCCGGTGATCAAAGCGCAATCCTTGGCCGATTTCGTGATCGAGGTGCAAAGGCCGAGCTTAAGCTATGTGGAGAATATATGTGGATGGGTCGCCCACTCGTCTCGGAAGCGGGGAATATTATTGCTCTCCCTCAAGAAGAAAAGATGCACTTATCCGTCCTATTGGATTATAAAGCTACCAACAATGAAGCGGAATATGAGGCCCTCATAGTCGGCTTGCAGGTACTGGCATGTAGGAGCCGGGGTAACGCTCATTCGGATTCGCAACGCTCTCTGGTACCTTCGAAATTAATAATGCTCGACTCAAGCTCTACGCTGAAGCCTTCGAAAAGCTCAAAGCCGATTTTAGAGAAGTTATTGTTCAGAAGATACCCAGAGCAGAAAATCAAGCGACCGATGAGTTAGCCAAGCTCACGAGCTCAATAACGCCGATCGCCATTCAGCAGCCAATTGAAAAAGTATTGTTGGTGGCGCATGTCGACCGGATGGCAGGCCTCACGATTCCGAGCGACTGGAGAACACCCATCATAGAGTTCCTCCGCTCGGGCGCCACACCATCCAATGAGTATGAAGCTCAGCTGCTAAGGAGAAGAGCCGGTCGGTTCACACTCATCGGCGATCAGCTTTACAAAAAGGCTTTCTCACGCCCGTTGTTGAAATACGTGAGCTCGGAGGACTCGACTTACATCCTCCAAGAAGTACATCAAGGATCGTGCGGAGGGCATCCGGGCGGACGATCGTTGGCCAAGAAGATCCTCCTGGCCGGGTACTTTTGGCCGACTTTACAAGCAGACGCCGCTCGGACCGTGTCGACGTGCCTTTCATGCCAGAAGTACCATAACTTCAACCACCGACCGGCAGAGAAAATGAAGGCATATACAGTCTCGTGTCCGTTCGACCACTGGGGAATGGATATCGTTGGTCCATTTCCTATGGCGACCGGACAGCAGAAATTTCTACTAGTGGCGGTAGATTATTTTTCCAAGTGGGTGGAGGCCGAGCCGCTAGCCAGGATCACCGAACAAATTGTCAAAAAGTTTATATGGCAACACATCATTTGTCGGTTCGGCATCCCTCGCCGACTGATTTCCGACAACGGACGGCAATTCACAGGGAAGGTGCTAGAGGATTGGTGCAAGAGCTACGGCATCGAGCAACACTTCACGTCCGTGGCTTATCCCCAAAGCAACGGTCAAGCCGAAGTAGCCAATCGGGAAATTCTTCGTATTCTGCGCGCTCGGCTCGACCATTTGGGAGGAAGTTGGCCGGATGAAGTGTCGGGCGTCTTGTGGGCCATTCGGACGACTTCGAAGGAAGGGACGGGCGTCACACCATTCCATTTGGTGTATGGTGGCGAGGCAGTTATTCCGGTCGAAGTCGGCGTCGAGTCCGTCCGGATTCAGAGTTATGATGATGGCAACGCCGAACGGAGGAACATGCAGCTGGATTTGGTCGACGAGGAGCGAGCCAAGGCGTCCGTTCGGCTGATGGCGTACTGGCAGCGGATGAAGCAAAATTACAATCGTCGTGTAATCCCCAGATCATTCCAGGTCGGCGATCTGGTCTGGAAGAAAGTCAAGCCGGTCGGCGATGTCGGCAAGTTAGAAGCTCCCTGGGCGGGCCCCTTCAAGGTTATTGAGAAGCTCCGATCGGGAGCATATTATTTGGAGGATGAAGACGGGCGGCAGCTGGATCGACCGTGGAGTGCGAATCATCTCCAGCCTTATCGAGCGGGGTGAAAGGTGCACGAATGTAAATCATTTTTGTATATGTTAGTCGCCCATGTCCTTGTAATGCAGGAAGCAAAATTAATGCAAAGGATGGCCAATGGATTCGCCGATCGGCAGCATCAAAATTAACCTTGAAGACCGTCGAGCTCCGACGTTAAATATCGAGAGACGAGCCGGCGTCTATAAACATCCGAGCGGAAGACCGTCGAGCTCCGACGTTAAATATCGAGAGACGAGCCGGCGTCTATAAACATCCGAGCGGAAGACCGTCGAGCTCCGACGTTAAATATCGAGAGACGAGCCGGCGTCTATAAACGCCCGAGCGGAAGACCGTCGAGCTCCGACGTTAAATATCGAGAGACGAGCCGGCGTCTATAAACATCCGAGCGGAAGACCGTCGAGCTCCGACGTTAAATATCGAGACGAGCCGGCGTCTATAAACGTCCGAGCGGAAGACCGCCGAGCTCCGACGCGTTAAATATCGAGACGAGCCGACGCCTATAAACATCCGAAGCGGAAGACCGCCGAGCTCGAGGCGTTAAATATCGAGATGAGCGGCGTCTATAAACGCGTCCGAAGGGAAGACCGTCGAGCTCGACGTTAAATATGAGACGAGCGGCGTCTATAAACATCCAAGCGGAAGATCGTCGAGCTCGACGTTAAATATCGAGAGACGAGCCGCGTCTATAAACGCCGGCGGAAGACCGCCGAGCGACGTTAAATATCGAGACGAGTGGCGTCTATAAACGTCCGAGCGAAGACCGTCGAGCTCCGACGCTTTAAATATCGAGACGAGCCGACGGCGTCTATAAACATCCGAGTGGAAGACCGTCGAGCTCGAGGCGTTAAATATCGAGACGAGCCGACGTCTATAAACATCCAAGCGGAAGACCGCCGAGCTCAGACGTTAAATATCAAGAGATGAGGGCATCGTCAGCCGAAGCGGAAGACCGTCGAGCCCGACGTTAAATATCGAGACGAGCGGCGTCTATAAACATCCGGGCGGAAGACCGCCGAGCTCCGACGTTAAATATCGAGAGACGAGCCGCGTTTATAAACGGTCCGAGCAGAAGACCGCCGAGCTCCGGCGTTAAATATCGAGACGAGCCGGCGTCTAAAACATCCGAGCGGAAGGCCGCCGAGCTCCGACGTTAAATATCGAGACGAGCCGGCGTCTATAAACGCCCGAACGGAAGACCGTCGAGAGCCGACGTTAAATATCGAGACGAGCCGGCGTCTATAAACATCCGAGCGGAAGACCGTCGAGCTCCGACGTTAAATATCGAGAGACGAGCCGGCGTCTATAAACGTCCGAGCGGAAGACCGTCGAGCTCCGACGTTAAATATCGAGAGACGGCCGCCGTCTATAAACGTTCGAGCGTCGGAACCCCGAGGCCGTCAGGGCGCTTTAAATATCAGATGTTTACTGGCAGACCGATCGGCCTGAACGTTTCTCATGAGACCGGTCGGCTCACCCTTCTTGGACAGACCACCTGGCCTTTTGACCTCGACGAGGCGTTGACCTATAAACCCTCCAAGCGGAAGACCGTCGAGCTCCGACGTTATAAACGTCCGAGCGGAAGACCGTCGAGCTCCGACGTTAAATATCGAGAGACGAGCCGGCGTCTATAAACGTCCGAGCGGAAGACCGTCGAGCTCCGACGTTAAATATCGAGAGACGAGCCGGCGTCTATAAACATCCGAGCGGAAGACCGTCGAGCTCCGACGTTAAATATCAAGAGACGAGCTGGCGTCTATAAACGTCCGAGCGGATAGCCATTCACATGATACGATCAACGATAGCCTGGTCGTTAAGACCAACATACGGCTGAGCGGCTCGCTTATCCAATGTGTACGGAAAACCCCTTTGGGGGTAAGGCACAGAGCAAAAGTTGGTCAGTAGAAGTTAAAAGATATTAGCGTGTAAACGCCGAGCGGCTTCGTTAGAACGCCGAGCGGCTGCTCAGTCGCATGATAAAAGACATTAAAAACAATCGACTTGTCTGGTAGAGCGTGGTGC
The DNA here is from genome assembly GCF_018446385.1 of Zingiber officinale. Taxonomy (NCBI): domain Eukaryota; kingdom Viridiplantae; phylum Streptophyta; class Magnoliopsida; order Zingiberales; family Zingiberaceae; genus Zingiber; species Zingiber officinale. The sequence goes on along the minus strand of NC_056000.1, from coordinate 12,093,551 downwards.
CGAGCGAAAGAGTTTTAAAGAACACTTCAGTCGTGACGAGAGAAAAATTTCTTGCCAAAACAGAAGTTGAAGGAACAGAAAAGATTATCTATTATACACTGGGTGAACCAAAAAAGTTGGGCCGAACGGCTGGAATACAAAAAAGTTCATACACAGAAAAAACGCTTATCACGCGTCAAAGTCAAAAAGAGTGTCGGGGATGGCGCCCATCACGGTCGCGAGGTCCTCGGGGGGGATGGCCAGCTCGGCGGGCAGGTGGCCCTTGGTCTTCAGGTAATCCACCGCCGCCTTGATCGCTTCTTCGAAAGTGAGGGATATCTTGTCGGTAAACTTCTCTCCGAAATCTTCCGAGCGGAGATACGCCTTCCTCACTTCGTCAGAACGGGCCGACTCCCCCTCTTGATATTCTTTGAGCGCGGCGTGGGTAGCATCACTGGCGGCTTGGAGATCCTTCAAGTCTCCATCAAATCTTTGGAGATCGGCCGAGCGGCTCTCCTTCTCGGTAGCCAGCAGAGCATCCAGATCCTTGATGTGTTTCTCCAGCCCTCGGATCTCCACCTTCATCCGGTCCATATCATCGATGGCCTGGAGCTTCCGGGTGGTCGCCGTCTTGATCTCCTTATCTCGTTGCTTGATCATCGCCTCAAGCCGGACGACCTTGCTCGCCAGATCGGAAGCCCTTTTCCGTTCGGCTTCCAGTAATCTTTTGGCCTTCTCCAGAGCGGTCGTCGATTGTTGGTTGTCCCCGGCGGCTTTAAGTTTTCTCAGTTCGTCCTCCAGCTCGGCCAACCGATTGATAATGGCAATCTGCTCCACCCAGTTCTACGAGCAAAGGTGAATAGGTTAAAAACTTAATTCAACTACACGAATAAAGAAGAAGAGCATACTCCGGTGGCCTGTTGGAGGTTGCTGTCGCCGAGCTGCCTAGGAGTCATCGCTTTTATGCGGCGCCGAGCGTCTTCCCAAGCTTTTGCAAGAGGGCCCGTCAAGGTGATCTGCTGCTCGGGGACCACTGGCCGATCAGCAGCAGCCATGTATTCCTCTGAGGGGAGGCGCAGAACGGTCTTAATTAAATTCGAGCCGCTCGGCTCGCTCTGAGAGGCATCGGCTTTACCGGTGGACGAGGAGGGAAGCTCACCCAAACGCCTGATACGACGCAGAGTTCTAGAAGGGCCGGATGGCGGCACCTCAGAGCTGGCCCTCGGAGAGCCATGTGGGGTCGGAGTACTCTCGAGGGAAACCGTCCCAGACAACATCGGAGCATCCGCGCCCCGCTCGGGCGGTGGCTCATCAAGTGGAGTGGAGGCAGACGCAGATTCCGGTCGGCGGCGCTTCCGAGTGACTAGCGGAACATCGTCGGCCGAACGGCCCTCCACCTCGGCTTGGGTAGGAGGTTCTGTGTCGCCCGCTGCTTCCTCGTGGGAGGTACTAGCTGCTACGGCTTCAGGGGCATTCTGAGTCCCCTCACTTGCTTCGCCGGTTGGATCAGCTAGACCAAGGTCCCGCTCGGCGACCTCTTCGTTCATCACCGCCTCAATCTGAGCGGCTTTCAATTTGAGCTTCTCAGTCGCCTTGGCGCGCCACATGACTTCAGCTGCAGAAGCAAAAAATAAATCAGTTAGAACAAAACAAACGGGAAGATAAGGGAACTTACTCATACTGCAGGGCAGATCGGCTGTGGTAGAGGACAAGCCAAATAGGTGCATTACTCCCGGAAGGAGCAGCTTGTCAATATGATAACGCTGACCAACCAGCCGTTCGGCTGCATGAAGGTAGGCCGAGTCGCCTCTAAACTTGCCGAGCTCCGGCTGCGCTGGCATCGCCATCTGCCACTTGGTACGAAAAGTTGGCCGCTCGAGAAAACGTATATAGAAAAAGTGCTCCTTCCAATGTTTGTTGGAGCTCGGCATGCCATCGAAGAGGACGAAACCTATCCTAGATTGAAAAACAAAAGTTCCCCACTCGGCCTGCTTGGGATAGTAGAAGTAGTGGAAAATTTTTGGGTCTAAGGGGATGCCGTTCAGTTTGAACAAAACTATTACTCCGCTCAGCAGCCTAATAGAGTTGGGAACTACCTGGCCGAGCGGAATGCGGAAGTAATTGCATACTTGCAGGAAAAACTTATGGGGTGGGAAGCGTAGTCCGGCCAGAAATTGGTCTCGGAAAAAAAGAACTGTGCCGATCGGCGGTTCATGAGGTCGATCGGCCGGTGTGGCTAATACGCCGTAAGTCCGAGCGAGACGCAACGCGTCCTCCTCGTCAAAACGGCTTTCCATGGTCGAGTACCATAGACCCGGAGCACCGCCGGTCGATTGCGAGGTGCTAGTCATGGTCGAAAGACAAGAATGCGGGACAAAAGGTGAAGGTTCAAGCAAGGAATGGGTGGAAACCGACTGAAGGAAACGATTAACAGAAAGAAGAAAACGTTGGGAGCGAGAAAAAGGGTCTTACGAGCAAGGAAGATGGTCTGAAGAAGCTGTAGGGTCGTCGGAAAGCCGAAACACAGGGTCGCCGGCGAAAGGAGGAGCAGCGGGATGTCTGGAAACGAGGAGGTCGAAATGCGGCGAAGAGCAGGGGTCAGGAGCTTTATATGGGCGGCCGCCATCAATTTCCACCGTCCGATTCAGGTCACCGATATCAAGGTCGTCATCCAGCCGTTCATTTCAAACGGCGGCTGTCCCATCGGAAGTGACACCACCGCCATACGCTGACAAACGCACGATCGCCACGTGTCAGCAGGATACTGGCCGCATTTAATGAACTCCCCTTACCGTGCGCAGCGCACGTGATGGGTAATAGGGGAGAGCATCGGACATGGATGCCAAGAAAACACAAGGCATGGACAAGATACCGCCGAACGGATGAGCATCCTTACGCCTGGCCGAGCGGCCCAATGCAGCAATCATTGCTCAGTCAGATCGACAGTCCAGTCAGTCGGACTTCGCCTCCTTCGACTAGACTCGAGGGGAAGGCAAGTGATCCGGTGGTAAGAGCCCAGGACCCCCTAATGAGGGGTCAACGCCACGTGGAGGTCAAAGGGCCAGGTGGTCCGTCGAAGAAGGGTGAGCCGACCGGACGCATGAAAAAAGGGCAGGCCGATCGGCCTGCCCGTAAACGTCTGATAGTGAAAGACGCCCTGACAGGGGTCGGGGTTCCGACGCTCAATGAAATAGTAAATAATGACCGAACGGAAGGCCTAAGAGAAGGCAGGACATAATGGGCGGGCCGGCCGGCTGGCGCAGGGAATTAAGGCCGTACGGACGACGCTCTTCGCGCAGGCCGGACGGACGTCCCGGCCGGGCGGTGGGTGAAGGATAGGAACATCTTCTGACAGCCGTCAAGTCCTATGTCTAGGCCATATTCTAAGTCTGACAACAAGGTGTTCTGTTGTCCCATCGAAGACGTGATTGGACTATAGCAGTATGGTGTCAGGTAAGCTCTCTGACAGGTACATACCGAGGTATGGGCTGCGGACACGTATGCGCCTCGGTGGACGTGCATTAGTTCTTTCACCGCTCTATATAAAGAGCCTCTTACTTCGCCGGAGGTACGCATTCTACAAGCTTCGGAGCCACTTTTTCCACCACTCGCTTACCTGACTTGAGCGTCGGAGGGTCGCCGCCGGGAACCCCTTCCCGGCCCGACTTCTGTGCAGGTTCGCCGGAGATTCGTGCGACCAGACGGAGGCCTACACCATCGACTAGGAGTGCGCCACGTGCCCAGCGTCCTTTGGTTCGGCGATTCGGACAGGATCATCTACTTTAGAAATTAACGAGCTTACAGTCAATTTGGGCCCTTCGGAAATAGATATGGATCCGTGGCTTCGCTCGAACTTAGTTCCAGATTCGCTCTCAGTTTCAGTCTCGACCTTGAACTCGGTTTCGACAACATGTTCTAGTACCGGTAAAGCGAGTAGGCTTGATTGTTCTTCTTCGTCGGATTCAGATTCGTCTGACGACTCGGACCATGTAGCCTTCAGTGCTTTCTTCGTCTTGCTTGTTCCTACAAATAACACAACACCTTTCTCGACCGGAGTAGTATTAGTCTACTCAAATAATTCATCTATTAAATTATACTTACTTACTTTCATATCTGATCTATTCTCGTGTAGCTCGATCAGCTTCTCCCATAACTCCTTTGCACTTGAGAAGGGGCCGACGCGGTTCAGCTCTTCATTGGTTAAGCCGCACTGAAGAGTGTAGGTTGCTCTAGCATTAGCCTCGACCTTCTTGATTATGTTTGCATCCCAGTTCTTGCAAGGTACCGCTTTTCCTGAGCCGTCGAGTGGAAGAATGATCCCAGTTTTAATGATGATCCACATTTCAAACTGGGTTTGCAGATATGACTCCATTCGGCCCTTCCAGTAGCTGAAATCTTCACCAGTGAAGAGCGAAGGTCGGGCTGTGCTGTAGACTTCTTGGAGAGCCATTAAGAAAGAATCTCGCACAATAAAAACAATAAAACTTGTTCCAAGACTTGGTCTTGGATTAGTAGTGTGGGAAAAAGATAGAAATAGGAATTCATGAATTTAGAGAAAAAAATAATAAAATAATAATAAAATATTATTAAAAATATTAAAAAAATATTATTTCAAATTTTGCTAAATGTGTTATTTTATCAATACTAATAAGTGGTGAAGAGATGAAAGTGAGTTTTTCGAAAACAGTTTTGGAGGGAAAACAGTTTTGCTAAATGTGTTATTTTATCAATACTAATAAGTGGTGAAGAGATGAAAGTGAGTTTTACCCTAAACGAACAAGAAAGTGATGAAAAAATGCTCGAACGGTAGATGTACCAATTCAGAGTAACCCCGCTCTGATGCCAATTGTTGGATCGAGAAGCGCTAGAGGGGGGTGTGAATAATGCTCATGGCTATCACGTGTTTCGTATTCGAAAATTCAAGTAACGCAGCGGAAAATAAAAACACACACAAGAAGACCAAGATTTACTTAGTTCGGAGCCTAAGGCAACTCCTACTCTAAGGCCCGCGATCGTAGATCGCTTTCGGTGGGCAATCACTATCAATTTGTAAGTCTTTTACAATTTTGAAATACAAGTGCTAAATAATGACTTTATATCGACAATATGAAAGATGAAGAAGCTAGTCGTCGTCCGTCGGAGTGTCGAGGTGCTTCAGAGCAGTGCACAGCTTTTAGAAGATTGCTCGAGTTCTGTTTTCGTTGTTCTTTGAAGCTGCAGCCCGAGGCCCCTTTATATATAGCCTTTATGGATCTAATCCAAATCCTCAAAGCTCGAGATCAACTTTGACCCAAGGCGGATTGGTCGACCGATCCCTGCGTTCGGTCGACCGATCAGGCGATCTCCTCCTATCCAATCCGCCCGATCCGTTCACTCCGCTTCGATCTGGTCAAGCCTTATCCTCGGTTCGGTCGACCGAAAACCCGATTCGGCCGACCGATCCCCTGGTCGAGCCCGATCCATTCACTGGAAATCTGATCTGCTGTTTTGGGGGTTCGGTCGACCGATAACCCTGTTCGGTCGACTGATCCGGATCAATTCTGACCCTGCATAGAAACTGTTAGAAATGTTCTCCTGCAAAACAGAGTTAGAATATAGCAGAGAATATATAGGTACGTAAATTGACAGTCTTCGGACTGCCCAGTTCTGGCTTTGGATTTCCGACCGGAAACCCTAGGTCGAATCGACGTCTACTGTTCCCTCTTTCGGGGAACGCGTCCTCGCCTACTCCCCTCAGGAGAGATTACCTGATGCCAGTCTGGTCCTCCAAACCGACTGGACTTTCTGCCTAGGGTTGCCACCCCCTAGGACCTAGGGTTACCACCCCCTAGGGTTTTTCTCCACCTAGGGTTATCACCCCCTTAGGATTTTCACCACCTAGGGTTACCACCCCCTAGGACCTAAGGTTGCCGCCCCTTAGAGTTTTCCTCCACCTAGGGTTACTGTGAGATATCAAAAAATTTAAATAATAGGGTTATTTGAGAAATAGCCTTATAGAATTTTTCCGGAATTTTTAGAAATTTTCTGGGAATTTTTCAGAGCTTGTACGACGGATTTTGAGGGGATGAATTAACGGGTGCGGATAAGGCCTGTTTGGGATACCCATTTAAGTGAGGAATTGTTTCATTTATAAATTCTTTTTCTTTTCCTTTTCTTCCCCAAACGCCGATCCTTTTAATCCCGAACCTGAACCTCTCTTCCCCCAAATCGTCGTGATCCCGACCTCTCTTCTCCGACTTCTCTCCTCTATTCTTCGTGCGTCCCTATTCCCGGTGATCGACGACTAGTCTCTCGTCTTCTCGGCGTCGCCGGCGCAGATCGGGTCTCGAAGCTTGGAGGATAGAAGCTAGCTGGGTTCTTCCTTCCCGTCGACTTCTGTAAGCGGCATGATCTCGTCTTCTCACGCCTACCTGCCGACGCCACTGATCGGGTGAGATCAATCTGATCGCCGGCGAGGGTCTTCTACCGGAGGTTCGAGATAGGGGCTAGTTTCACTGAGCCCTGTTCCTTGTGCAGCCGTACCCTAAATCCCTTCTGTCGGCTCCGATCAATCGTCGCAACGACAAGCCGTGCCCTAGCAACGAACCTTAAGGTAAGGTGTTACCAGACTTCGATTGATTGGGAGCTGTTCGTGTTGATCTTTGTTGTTCTGGTCTAGGAAAAGATGTTGGATCAGATCCTTCTTGTTTTCCCCTGATCGGATCTTGATCCTCTTCTTTACTACTGATCTAGGTCACGGGATTGGAGAATCAGAGGTTTGTTCTGCTTGTTCTATTATATGGATTGTTCCTGTTGCCTATTGTTGATTCTTCCTTCTTGATCCGAGTGATCCAGTAGTAAGGCCCTGTTCTGTGGAAGATTTCTTGGTTCCAACAGTGAGGTATGGTGTAGTAGATTATTATGTAATTTGATTATTTTAGATGAATGATCATGCGTAGGTTTGATTGGAGGTTGTAATTGTTGTTGAATTGTGATTAGAGTTAATTGCTTAGACTAACCAAATGGAATGATTATGGTTAAGGCAATTAGCCCTAGCCTGTTGGAGTGTATACTGAAAGTCTAAGCTTTTGTAAACATTTATTTTGAATAAAGAATCACATTTGGTCAAATTATCTACATTTAGTTGTAGTTGTTCAATTAATTTATATTGTAGATAACATAGTATGTGGTGCTACATACAGAAGCTGATGTTATCAGTACCTTATAAATTGTAAACAGTAGCTCACGATCAAAATGGAAAGGAACAAACCATTGGAAGGTCGTAGTGTAATTAGGAATTAGTTTATCTTGACTATATAATTACACTAGTACACTTAGAGTGTATTGAGTAGGACCATTTGAGGTTGTTTCTTTTATACTGACTTTATAAAGGAACAAATACCTCAGTTATTATGGAAGTGTGTGCTCTTAATCCTAATATAATAACAAACACATATATTTGATATTTATTTCTTTAATTTATCAATGAGTGAGATTTAGTTCGATAAATCAATAAGCTCGATAAGTTGGGAAATGATATTACTTATAGTGTGTGTTGTTGATTATAGAAGAAAACTGTGTCCTAGTAATCTAGGTTGATAATGTCCCCAAGATGAGCTCATAAAGATTGTCATGTTAAACCCTGCAGGTGGACTTAGTCCGACATGACGATGAGGTTGAGTGGTACTATTCTTGGATAAAGATATTAATTAAATGAGTTGTCAGTAACTCACTTAATTAGTGGACATTTGACATCTTAAATACAGGGAGACTAACACACACATAATAAGAAGGAGCCCAAAAATGTAATTTGGGATTGGTGCGGTAGTTCAATAATAGTTCTCTAGTGGAATGAATTATTATTGATAAAATTAAGTTGTGTGTTTGGGGCGAACACGGGATGCTTAATTTTATCGGGAGACCAAAACCAATTCCTCCTCTCGGTCCCTATCGTAGCCTCTTATTTATAGAGTATTATACCCATCTATACCCACCTAAAGGGGGCCGGCCAAGCTAGCTTGGGAATCAAGCTAGGGTCGGCCTAAGCTTGGTTTATGGGTGGCCGGCCCTAGCTTGAACCCAAGCTAGAGGGGGCCGGCCATAATAAAATTAAAAAGAATTTTAATTTTAATTTTAATTTTTATTATGTGAAAGATATAATTTATTAAAGAGAATTAAAATTAAAATATCTCTCTTAAAAGGGTCTACAAAAGATTAAAGAAAGATATTAGATCTCTTTCCTTATTTGTAGATTGGAAATATATTTTATTTTCTCTTTAAAAATTATTCACATGTTAAAAAATTAAAATTATAGAAATTTCTTTTTATCAACCATGAAGGGATTTTTGAAGAGAAATTTTATTTTTAAAATTTCCGGAAACAAATAAGGAAGTTTTAATTTGTTGATTGAAACTTGTCTAATTTGTCTCTCTATGATGTGGCCGGCCATTATAAGTTTAATTGGAAAATTTTATTTTATTTTTCTCAATTAATTCATGTCAAGGAAAATTAAGGAAATTTTATTGTAATTAAATTTCCTAATTTACCAAAGCCAAGGAATATAAAAGAAGGGGTGGGGGTGCCTTCAAGTGTTACAACCTCTATTATTCTCTCCCTCTTTTCCTTGGTGGTGTGGCCGGCCAACCTCTCTCCCTCTCTTTCTCTTTGTGGTGGCCGAATCCTTCCTCTTGCTTGGAGCTCTTGTGGTGGCCGGATACTACTTGGAGAAGAAGAAGAAGGAGAGAAAGCTTGTATCCCTTGGAGCTTGGTTGGTGGTTTTTTCTTCATCCTTGGTGAAGCTCTTTTGTTTTGGCCGAACCTAGCTAGGAGGAGAAGAAGGTGCATTGGTGGTTTCTCATCTCGGAAGATCGTTGCCCACACAACGTCCGAGGTTAGAAGAGGAATACGGTAGAAGATCAAGAGGTCTTTCTAGAAGGTATAACTAGTAATTTTTCTTTTTCGCATCATACTAGTTATTTTTGGAAATAATACCAAATACAAGAGGCTTACGATTCTAGTATTTTGAATTTATTTTCGATGTAGTGTTCTTATGTTTATTTCTTTTCCTTTTGATTTGATTGTTCCTTTCGGTTAACCTAAAGTTATTTTAGGAAATTAAATATTAGCTTTCCATAAAAGGTTTTGTCTAGTCGGTGGTGGTTGCTCCCATATCCAAGAAGACCATGTGCCTCGCCACGTCAGTACTGGGAACCAATTATGGAAATTAATATTTAATGGAATTAATAACTTAGGTGATTTGGATCAAACGTGTTAAGTTCCGCAGGAGATCCAAGTCTAAACCTAAAAGAACAAATAAATTAAGTTTTGGATCAAACGTGTTAAGTTCCGCAGGCGATCCAAAATTTAATTTAAAAGAACACATGGTAGCTAGGAAAAGGTTCAGACCTTTGTACAAAATTTTTATACAGTGGAACCTCTAGGTTTTCCGAGTAGCAACCAACATAGCCAACTGCTGGATCTAATCTAAGTTTAGGGTTCTAATCTAATTGGTGATTAGGGATTAGGTAACTAACCCTAATCGACCATTAGATTTAGTTGGGTAAGTTGGCATTGTGGTGGTTAGGGTTTTGCCCTAATTTAGTTTTAGGGATTTTATTTAGCTATTCATTTGGATGTAGCTAAATAAAATATATATCTTGTTTGTTGACACAGGACTCTGATTCGAGACGGGCATCTCGACCTTGGATCGCTTGGTTGTACCTTCTATTTGAGACGGGTACCCTTTGACTTATCTCTTGATAGTGTCTTAAGATATGTGCAGTTTATATATACTTACTAGTGTTGGTAGTTAGTACTTCCCTAGCTAGTTTAGTTGATACCTGATGTATGCTTCTACTGATAGCTGCTATACCTTAGTCTGGAATGCTTTGTCTTTCTTGCTATGCTTATCTGAGTTCATAGAGATAGATGTATTTATTGTGCTTCCTTCTATACTGGATTAGATGATAGATATGTTGGGTATGTGATGTTGGATTCATGCTGTTATTCCCATTGTTATATATGTGTTTATCTGTTTGGCATCTACACATATGGAGGAGGATATGTTCAGGTATGACATACTGTAGCCGCATGCACCATATCGCATGATTGCATGCTAGACAATTGACGACTCCATTATTGTTGAGCTCGTCGGCCGGCTACATTGACCTGCGCACCATGTGACCCCTGCATGGGTAGTGGCACAACACACAGGGTGTGTAGGTTGCTCGGTGGTGCTCCGCTGGAGGCTCCACTCATGGGTAGTGTGATAGGCAGTGTGGTAGCACGCCAGGGTCCCTCCCCGTCATTGTGTACCGGGAGATGAGAGCATTGCGCTCCCTCCTATGGTTGAGGTTGGAGGATAGGTGTACTCCGGTGCATCCCGTCCACTCGGTCACTCTTCAGGTGTAGTGACGACAAAGTGCACGGTGTCACAGCCCTACCCACTCGGTCTCACCATTGTGTGTGAGATGGCTGACTGGCGTCAGGGGTGACCATGTCATATTGCATCATGTGCACAGATTACATTTATTGTGATTGTTGCATATTGGATGGTGCACTTGGGTGACTGCATATGATTGACATGCATACAGGATACATGCGTATTTGCTCTGACTATCTTTATTTGTGTATGTCCATAGTCATTCGCCCAAGCCTCGCAGGTGAGTACAGTTTATTTCAGTTATGCACTTCTTATATTCTTGCAGTAGATTGTATTTCATGCTTATTGTTGGTTACTGCAGTTTATTTAGTTATGCATACCGATTATACTTAGGAGACTGTACTATATATGTATACTATTAGGATACTGTACCGTAGGATTGTTGCTGGTAGTTATATGTTGTTGTACATATCTATTGGATTACCTGCTGAGTTCTTTGGACTCACACCGTTTTATTACTACCTTTCAAGTTGATGTCGTCGGGAGATATTCCAGTCGCTAGCCCCTTCGTTATGAGGATTTCTTATTTTAGATTTCTGTTATTGTTTCTATGCATATACTGATGATGTGGATTTGTATTGTGAACATTGAACATTCGGGTTTGCTACTTTTGTTTTCTGCTGCGGATTTTTCTGATTACTTCGTGGATTTGTTTTCTTCGTTGTAGTGGAGTAGGATGTTTACATATATCTTTGAGGATTTTTTTTCCTCTTTCTATATTAAACTGCGTGGATTGATTATATGTTGAACTGTGTGAAATGTTGATATAAACTGCGTGGTTTGTTTCTTATTTGTATTGTATTGTTCCGGCCGTGTGTGGCCGAGGTATAGATATATGTATTCTGGATTCATATTGTCACTCGTACAGGGGAGATGCTGTCGAAATTTCTTCTGACAGGGACTACCTGGGGCGTGACAGTTACTACCCCCTAGGACCTAGGTGTTGATACAGTCTGACCTGGCTGTTGTTTTGATGTTGACACTGATTTAAGTTTGTATCAGATATTGATTAAACTCAGAATGACTACTGATCGAGGTTGATCAGTTGGGAGGGAAAGTCCTGGTGAGTGAAGCCAGGCAAGGGAAATCCAGATGGGTCAAGACATCTGGTGAAAAGTCCAAGCAGGGAGCTTGGCACGGGAAAAGTCCAAGTATGCTGACTTGGCACGGAATGGTCAGAGAGGGCTCGGTAGCTCGTTCTCTGGACCGGACGAAGTCGGAGAGGGCTTGGTAGCTCGTTCTCCGGACTAGTCAGAAAGGGCTCGTAGCTCGTTCTCGGACCGGACGAAGTCGGAAGAGGGCTCGAGCTCGTTCTCCGGACCGACTAGGTCGGAGAGGGCTCGGTAGCTCGTTCTCCTGATTAGGTCGAGAGGGACCTAAGTGGACATTACATGGCACATTGGATCGGTCGGTGAGACCGATCCGGATGTCACAAGAATCGATGGATCGCGGCGACCGATCCGGAAATCAGTTCCACGGATCGGTCGATGACCGATCGGATGACACCGAGCACATCGAGTGAAATCTGATCGATCCGCAGATCGATCGAAACTATGGGGCATTCAGTTCTCAACTGGATCGGTCGGGAAAACCGATCCAAGAGAGGGTGGATCGGTCGGTGGACCGATCCACACTCTCTGATCGGTCACTACGACCGATCAGGCTGTTGCCTGATTGGTCCAAGGCACTGTGATCGGTCTGGTGACCGATCCACACACTCTGATTTGTTCGCTGTATCAACGATTCCTTCACTGCTTTTGATATATCTCATTCATTTATGTGATGTAATCCTTTGTGTTGTTAGCTTTTGAGTTTGTAGGTTAACAGGTATCATTCCAAGCCTAATTTCAAATTAAGTTCATAAGAGGAATGCGACAAATGGTCTTTCTGCTGGTTTCAGCGGCGCATGGTGCATTTCAGGCATCAACGGATACTGCTGTGATCTGGCTACGATCTGCTTGACTCCTGGGGATTGGTTCGAGCTCAGAAGACGCCAGTGTTGACTGTGATACCATTAGTGTGAGTTCAGAGAACCAGAGAAGGAGGAAGAGGGATTGGCTGCAGCGCTGATTTGTGCAGTTTTGACCAGATCTGTGACAGCAGAGATTAGTTTTTGAGAAGCAGTAAAAACAGCGAGAGAAAAACAAGAACGACAACAAGAAAGCTTGAAAGAAAAGTGTGTGCTGTGTGCGAAGTTCTTGAGCTCTCGGGTGAACTGCGATCTCTATTTTCTGCTACTGATCCTCGCGTGGTTGTAAGCATTTCAATTCTCCTTTGCCACCGAGTTTCTGTAAGTCTCGTGCTTTAACTTAAATCTTTCTTGAGACGTTGTGGGGAGGTTACTCCACCGAGAAGGAGGATTTGTAGCCGGAAGTTATCCGGGGTGCGATCTACCGAAGATCAAGGAGTCGTCCACCTTACGGACACGCCGAGGAGTAGGGGCAAGTTATCCCCGAACCTCGTAAATCCTAGTGTTAGTGTGCTTGTGTTTTTCCTTTCTTTAGTTGTCTAATTCCGCTGTGCTAACAATTATCTGTGTAGAAGTTTTGGTTTAAGTTTTTGAAGGGGCTATTCACCCCCCCCCCCCTCTAGCAATCTAAGATCCCAACACTAGGGTTACCCCCCCTTAGGATTTTCCTTCACCTAGGGTTACCACCTCCTATGACCTAAGGTTACCACCCCTTAGGATTTTCCACCTGCCTAACCGCAGTTATGACTTTCCTGAAACCTCATTCAAGCACGTTAGAACACAAATAATCTTAACTTTGAATTCCTTTGTCATTATCAAAACCTGGGTTCGATCGTCGGATGCTTCCCGCACCAACAAGGAGGCTTTATTTCTAGCATCCCTTGGAGTTTGGTGGTGGTGATCGAACCTCATCTTATCTTGGAGTTCTTGTGGTGGCCGAAACTTGCTTGGAGAAGAAGGAAGCTTGGGTGGATTCTCGTCTCGGTAGATCATCGCTCACATGACGTCCGAGATAAGAAGAGGAATAGGTAGAAGATCGTGAGGTCTATAAGCTATAAAAGGTATAACTAGTTATTAGTTTCCACATCATAACTAGTTCATTCTTTCATTTAGATCTTGAAATACCAAACACAAGAGGCTAATGAATCTAGGTTATCGAATTTATGTTTTCGATTTTATGTTTCTTTTGTTTTTCAAATTTGTGATTCGATTATTCTTTTTGGTTAAACCTAGGGTTATTATAAGGAAATTAAATATTAAATTTCGTTGAAAGGGTTTGTCTAGGAAGTGGTGGATGCTCCCATACCCAAGAAGGCCTAGTGCCTCACCATGTTTAACCTAGAAGCCAATATCTGAAATGAATATTTAATTGAATTTATAATATGGGTGAATTTTGATCAATAATGTTAAGCATCGTTTGCAATCTAAGTCTAAACCACTAAGAACAGATAAGTTAAATTTGGAATCAATAATGTTAAGTTCCGTTTGCGATTCCAAATTTAATTTCTAAAGAACACAATAGGTTGTTAGGAATGGTTCAGGACTTGTACAAAATTTTTGTACAGGGGAACCGGTACAATATTCCTAGTAGCAACCAACAATTGGTATCAGAGCTAGGGCTTGTCTCTGTGTGTTTGGTTTTCAGTTTAATTATGCACATGTCATACATAATTTAGGCAGGATAATAGTAGGATATGTTAATTCTGTGGTTGCAGGCTCCAACTATTATGGCTTATAGAGATTGTGTGTGATTGGACCTGATCCTGTCCGAACGCTGAATCAATGGACGCTGGGCACGTGGCGCTCTCCGAACTGATGACGTGGATCTCCGACCGAACGTAGGGACCTCCGGCGAACCTGCAAGGAAGTCGGGCCGGGAAGGGGTTCCCGGCGACGACCCTCCGACGCTCAAGTCAGGCAAGAGGAAACTAGGAAGTGGCTTCGAATATCAGAGAATGCGTACCTCTGGCGAAGTGTGAGGACCCTTATATAGAGCTGTGAGGAGGCTTATGCACACATACCGAGGCGAATACGTGTCCTCTTACCATACCTCAGTATGGGCTTGTCAGAGGAGCTTGCCTGACACCATACTGCTACAGTCCGAGCACCTCTCTGATGGGACTGCAGAACCTTCTGTCGTAAGGTTCAGCGTATGACTTAGTCGTTGGACATGCCTGTTGTCAGAGGATGTTTCCCAATGTTTCCCTTGTCCTTTTGTCCCTTCTGTTCCCGCACCGAGCGTCCGGTCGCTCGGCAGTCCCATCACGTCCGACTGGACATAGGTACTGATCCGCTCGGGAGATTCCAGGTCGTGTGCTCGGATGAAACTGTTCACAGCATTACTGCTTTATGCCTCGGCCGAGCGGGCTACTCGCTCAGCCCGGCGACCCTGTTCACCATGAGTGTCGGAGACCCGACTCCCCGTCGGGTTGTCTTTGATTCAGCTTAAACCCCGTTCGGCCGGTCGGTCCCTCCTTTTCCGGTCGACCGTTTTGACCTTTGACCTCCACGCGGCGTTGACTTCCCTCAAAGGGGGTCCCGCGTCCGTACCGCCGGATCACTTGCCTCCCCTTCAAGTCTAGTCGAAGGAGGCGATTAGTCCGACTGACTGGACAATCAGTCACGCCAAGCGGCGTCTATATGCAACTATCCTCCGCTTGGCCCCCACGGGGGTAGCTATAACGCCAGTCAACGCCAACATTCCTCGGTCACGATTAACTGTTGTGGCTTCAAGAGGTGTACGAAATAGGGCCCGATGAAATGGAACCGTGGCCGGTGGTGCTTCCTCTCGGTCTCCTGACGCGGACGTCGCTTGTTGTTCAATCCGCTCGGCTTGCGCCTTCTGTTTCTATTGTTCCACAAGCTTAGCTGCTCTTGCCTCGATCAGAGCATCGAGCTCCTCCGTGGAGAGCATCACCATATGCGGTCGTCCAGCTTCGCCCATTTCTTCCGCTCGGATGCAGGTGTGTTCCCACAGGCGGCGCCAATTTGATCCTGTCCGAACGCTGAATCAATGGACGCTGGGCACGTGGCGCTCTCCGAACTGATGACGTGGATCTCCAACCGAACATAGGGACCTCCGGCGAACCTACAAGGAAGTCGGGCCGGGAAGGGGTTCCCGGCGACGACCCTCCGACGCTCAAGTCAGGCAAGAGGAAACTAGGAAGTGGCTTCGAATATCAGAGAATGCGTACCTCTGGCGAAGTGTGAGGACCCTTATATAGAGCTGTGAGGAGGCTTATGCACACATACCGAGGTGAATACGTGTCCTCTTACCATACCTCAGTATGGGCTTGTCAGAGGAGCTTGCCTGACACCATATTGCTACAGTCCGGGACGGCAGAACCTTCTGTCGTAAGGTTCAGCGTATGACTTGGTCGTTGGACATGCCTGTTGTCAGAGGATGTTTCCCGATGTTTCCCTTGTCCTTTTGTCCCTTCTGTTCCCGCGTCGAGCGTCCGGTCGCTCGGCAGTCCCATCACGTCCGACCGGACGTAGGTACTGATCCGCTCGGGAGATTCCAGGTCGTGTGCTCGGATGAAACTGTTCACAGCATTACTGCTTTATGCCTCGGCCGAGCGGGCTACTCGCTCGGCCCGGCGACCCTGTTCACCATGAGCATCGGAGACCCGACTCCCCGTCGGGTTGTCTTTGATTCCGCTTAAACCCCGTTCGGCCGGTCGGTCCCCCCTTTTCCGGTCGGCCATTTTGACCTTTGACCTCTACGCGGCATTGACTTCCCTCAAAGGGGGTCCCGCGTCCGTACCGCCGGATCATAGTAGAATCAATAACTGTGTCTTGATTTAAACTCTTCCAGCTCACAACACCACTATTTAAGCAAAATATATACCCTAATTGCGATCTGGAATCATCTTTGTTAATTTGGAAGCTTTCATCGATGTAACCATTTACAGCAAACTCCTAGGGATGGCAATGGACCGAGTTTAAATCTGGCCCTATATTAAACCTGACCCGTTCGAGGTGGGTTTAAACCCGGTCAAATGAGTTACGAGGCGGGTCCAAACTCGTTGACCAGATTTAGAAGCGGTTCAAGGCGAATTACTGGTTTCAATGAACCCGCCCCATGCATATAATAATAATTAGTATTATTATATTTTATATTTAACCTTTTTTTAAGCTTAGCAGGTTGCCCTTATCATCTCCAAATATCAAGAAATAATCTTTCGTTCTTCTCAAGTATTTGAGAATATTCTTCACTATTGTCCAGTAACTTTCACCTGGATCTGACCGATATCTACTCGTCATGTTTAACATATACGAGATATCAGGGTGAGTACATAACATAGCATATATGATATACCCTATAGCAGATGCATAAGGAATATGATTCATGCAATCTCTTTCATCCTTAGAAGAGGAGCATCGAGTCTTCGAAAGACTCACCATGTGACATTAGCAAGAATCCCCTTTTGGAATTCTATATGACAAAATAATTAAGCACGTTGTCAATATATATATTCTAACTTAGGCCAACCAATCTATTAGATATATCTCTATAGATCTTGGTGCCTAAAATATAGGTTGTTTCACCTAAATTTTTCATTGAGAAACAATTCCTGAGTCAAGTCTTCACAAACTGCAGTATAAGGATATCATTTCCAATGAGAAATATGTCATCCATATACAAGATGAAAAAGATGACTGCACTTCCACTAACCCTTTTGTAGACACAAAGTTCATTTTCATTCTTAATGAAACCAAATGCTTTGATCGCATCATCGAATCGAAGATTTCAGCTTCTAAAAGTTTGCTTTAATCCATAAATGGATCTTTGCAACTTGTATACCTTTCTAGCATTCTTTGGATCTACAACCCCCTTAGCTTGTATAATTACACATTCTTGAGTAGATTTCCATTAAGAAATATAGTTTTAACATCCATCTGTCATATCTCATAATTATGGTAAGCTACAATAACAAGCATGATCCGAATAGACTTAAGTATCACAATTGGTAAAAAAAGTTTCATCATAGTCTATACCATGAATCTGCTTAAATCTTTTAGCTACCAATTGCTCTTTATAGGTATGCATATGACCATTCATGTCAGTCTTCCTCTTGAAGACCCATTTATACCCAATGGGTTTAATCCCTTCGGGTAGGTCAACCAAAGTTTATACTTGGTTAGTATACATGAATTCCATTTTAGACCTCATGACCTTTAGTCATTTCTCAGAATCTGGGCTCTTTACAGCTTCTTAATAGGATGTAGGCTCATTGAGATTAACAAACCTTACATCATCGTGATCAAACAAGAGAAAAGAATATCTCTCAGGCTGACGGCGTATCCTATTAGATCTGCATAGAGCTTGTTCTACTCGAATAGGTTGTTGCTCCACAACTTCTTATGATGCAACAAATTCATGGTCCACAACATTTTATGGTGCTTGTTTAATTTCTATCAAGGCCTCAGTGCTAATTTGTGTATCTCAAATTTCTTCAAGATCAACTTTACTCTCACTAACTCTTCTAGAAATAAATTTTATTTCTATAAAAATATCATTTTTGGCGACAAAAACTTTGCCATGTATGGAATTATAAAAGAAATATCATTTCGTTTCCTTGGGATATACTACAAAATAGTACTTATCTGATTTGGATCCTAGTTTCTTTGAGACTTGAAAACGAATATAAGCCTCACACTCCCAAATCTTCATAAAAGATATCTTGAAACTCTATTTAGTCCATATCGTATATGGTGTCTTTATTACTGCCTTAGACCGAATGCGATTGAGTGTGAAAGCAGCCATCTCTAGAGCATGCCCTCAAAAAGATGGCGGAAGATCTGTCTGACTCATTATTGATCATACCATATCTAATAAAGTATGATTTCTCCTTTTTGATACATTATTTCACTTTAGTATTCTAGGTGGAGTGAGTTGAGATATTATCCTAAACTTAACGAGATGGTCATGAAACTCTTGACTTATATGTTCTCCACTTTGATCTAATTGAAGTATCTTAATACTCTTTTCAAGTTAGTTTTATACTTTATTCTTGAATTCTTTAAACTTTTCAAAAGATTCCTGTTGGTGCAGTGAGGGTCGACAAGAGGGGTGAATTATCTATAAAAAAACAACCTCTTCTCGTTCTTTTGATTTGATTAGACTAGCACAACTAAAATAAATAAAATAATAAAATTGAACAATTAATGAAAAAGAGGCTCAAGAATTATATGGTTACAACCTAGATGGTTGTTAATCTAAGGGAAATAGAAGTGCACTAAAATTCTCCTTCGTTGAAGGTGGAGAAGCCTCTTACACTCTTTGAAAGTTCAGAAAAATATTAGAAAGTGAATATAAAAGTTGTAGTTTAGTTGTTCAATATTTCTTAGCTCCAAGGGTCTTTTTATAGCCCCTGGAAGATTCTATCCGTGGGTGGAAGGCGTCTTCAAAAGGGTTCAAGGTGCCTTCAAGTAGATAAAATTTTATCTATAACTCAACGATAACAAAAGGTCATTTGAGGCTAGCACTGTTCACTAAAAGCACCTTCGTACTATTCATGGAAGGCATCTTCCAAGCCTTTGAAGGTGCTTTCGGTACTATTCATGAAAGGTACCTTCCAAACCTTTGAAGGCGCCTTTAATACTGTTCATCTGAAAATTGTTAACTTCCCTTGTTAACCATTTTCACTCCGCTCACTTGGGTGATACTTCGATCATTTGAAATTGAGCTCACCTGAACCTAACTCCGTTCTTCTCCTCAAGCAGCCTTCCTCCTGTAGGATCGAAAATATTTTAGATATCTCCACAATGGCATGATATTGTCGACTTTGGGCCTAAGCCCTCATAGTTTTGCTCTTGGGCTCTACCCAAAAGGTCTCATGCTAATGAAGATATCTTTTCTCTTATAAACCCATGATCTTTCCCATGTGTTTTCAATGTGGGACTATGTTTGCAACCTTGCAACCCCAACAATCCCCCCCCTCAAACAAAGGACCACAGGCTTCCCATGTCCGGTCCTCGACCCACCAGGTCTTCCTGCCCCTCGGTCCACCCGACCTACTAGGACTTCCTTACCTAGCTACAACTAGGACTTCCTGCCTGGTGTTTGGTCCTCTTGATCCGAACATAGGAACCCCCACTTTCTTTGTTCGAGATCAATATTATACCCACATGGTTTAATCATACCAAAGCTCTTATGCACAGTCGGCGGTTAAACCTTCTGGCAGTCCGGGCTCTGATACCAATTGTAGGATCGAAAAGAATTTAGATATCTCCACAATGGCATGATATTGTCCACTTTGGACCTAAACCCTCATGGTTTTGCTCTTGGGCTCTACACAAAAGGCCTCATACCAATGGAGATATCTTTTCTCTTATAAACTCATGATCTTTCCCATGTGTTTTCAATGTGGGACTATGTTTGCAACCTTGCAACCCCAACACCTCCCCGGCTTCTCGTTCCTCAGACCACTCGCGCGTCCTTCTCGTTTACCAATGCACTCTTCTGCAACACCTCGTCCTTCGGATGCACCAAGCACATCAACTTCCTTTTCGTGCCATCATTCTCAATAGCTGAGTCTTCTGCTCGACTTCTTGTGTTCCTAAGTTCTTGCACACTTAGACACAAGGATAAAATACACATGACCTAACTTAACCTGATTGATCACATCAAAACTAACATGAGGTGCTTACAATTTTGACTTGCATTCAAGAATGAAAAGTTCTTCACATATGGTATCCAAACCTTCTAATGAAAATGTTAAGATCCATCCTAACCTGTCTGTGTCTATTATATTGTATAACTCAATCCTTCTATCCACGAAATCTAGTTTGATCCACGAGACATGGACTGTGTCATCCTTTTATTAATCTTTGTGTTTCTTGATCTCCTAGTAGACTTACTTAACCAAATGAGCTCAATATTTCATATTAATTTATTTTAGTATAGTCATGCATTTTAGTAGCTTTACTTAATCAAATGGTGCACAGATATCACTGCTGTCATATGAAAGAGATAAATCTCATCTGCATTATTCACAGTCCTCGGCATAACTTATTGCATATCAAATGATCGACTTTATAGTTCACCTTGTTACAGGTGATATTTGTCGATACCAGAGTACATAACTCCTTATATAGGAAATCGTAGTGACTTCATATCTAAGGACTATTTATACTAATATCACTATGAGAATATGTATGATACTTATATAACGATCTATGAAACATTCTCATGACGAGTCAATTCAGTACATATTCTCTAATATATATACATGTATCAATTTGATATCTTATATCCATGACTTGTGAGATTAAGATATCATTGACCTACATGCTAGTCTCAAAGTATTACTATTGTCCTTGTATATTAATGCTTGACTAGGAATAGTTAAAAATAGTATTCTATATATATCTACAGTCTTTCACTATCAATTCAACAAATTGATATGTTATAGACTAGAGCCTATTACCCTAGGATATTATTATACTTATTCAGCTGACACAGATCTAAAGTAAATATAACAATCATAAATATTATCTTTTTCTAATAAAATATGATACAATAGATCCCTTATCGATCATCTCATAATTGGCTTTTAGGGCTGATACTGACACAATCTTCCCAATAAAGGTTAACTCCCTAGTCGATTCAGCTTTGTCAAACCGATACTCTTGCGCAATCGGCTTAGCTCTGCTGAACTACACTCTTGCCTAATCGACTCAGCTTTGCTAATTTGACACTTTTGCCCAGTCAACTCAGCCCTGTCGATCCAACACTCTTGCCCAGTCAGCTCAACTATATCGATTGATGCCTCTTCACTTAACACGTCAAATCCTATGGCACAACTGCACGTGGATTATCATAGCAAGTGGAATAGCCTAGTCAACATAGTGTGGCCCACACGGTCATCTACAGTACATAACATGTGTGACATGATCCTCTGAAACAACGATGTAACATTTTCCTAACTGAACACCCCATCAATCAAACCTGAAAGAGAGAGGTACTATTGTTAGAGTGTATACTGAAAACCTAAGCTTTTGTAAACATTTATTTTGAATAAAGAATCACATTTAGTCAAATTGTCTACATTTAGTTGTAGTTGTTTAATTAATTTATATTGTAGATAACATAGTATGTGGTGCCACATACAGAAGATGATGTTATCAGTACCTTATAAATTATAAACAGTAGCTCACGACCAAAATGGAAAGGAACAAACCATTGGAAGGTCGTAGTGTAATTAGGAATTAGTTTATCTTGACTATATAATTACACTAGTACACTTAGAGTGTATTGAGTAGGACCATTAGAGGTCGTTTCTTTTATACTGACTTTATAAAGGAACAAAGACCTCAGTTATTATGGAAGTGTGTGCTCTTAATCCTAATATAATAACAAACACATATATTTGATATTTATTTCTTTAATTTATCAATGGCTGAGATTTAGTTCGATAAATCAATAAGCCCGATAAGTTGGGAAATGATATCACTTATAGTGTGTGTTGTTGATTATAGAAGAAAACTGTGTCCTAGTATCTAGATTGATAATGTCCCTAAGAAGAGCTCATAAGGTTTGTCATGTTAAACCCTGCAGGTGGACTTAGTCCGACATGACGATAAGGATGAGTGGTACTATTCTTGGATTAAGATATTAATTAAATGAGTTGTCAGTAACTCACTTAATTAGTGGACATTCGACATCTTAAACACAGGGAGATTAACACACTCATAATAAGAAGGAGCCCAAAAATATAATTTGGGATTGGTGTGGTAGTTCAATAATAGTTCTCTAGTGGAATGAATTATTATTGATAAAATTAAGTTGTGTGTTCGGGGCGAACACGGGATGCTTAATTTTATCGGGAGACCAAAACCAATTCCTCCTCTCGGTCCCTATCGTAGCCTCTTATTTATAGAGTACTATACCCACCTATACCCACCTTCGTACCCATGATGTAGGGGCCGTCCAAGCTAGCTTGTGGTTCAAGCCTTGGTTCACGGGTGGCCGGCCCTAGCTTGAACCCAAGCTTAGGTGGCCGGCCCCCATTAAATTTAAAAGAATTTTAATTTTAAAATTTTCTTATGTGAAAGATATAATTTATCGGAGAGATTAAAAATTAAAATATCTCTTTTAAAAGGATCTACAAAAGATTAAAGAAAGAGATTAGATCTCTTTCCTTATTTGTAGATTGGAAAGATATTTTATTTTTCTTCTTTATAAATTATTCACATGTAGAAAAATTAAAATTATAGAAAATTCTTTTATCAACAATGAAGGGATTTTAAAGGGAAATTTTATTTTTTAAAATTTTCGAAGACAAATAAGGAATTTTAATTGTTGATTGAAATTATCTTGTTTGCTCTTATTGAGGTGGCCTGCCATGGTAAATTGATTAGGAAATTTTATTTAATTTTTCTTAATTAATTGTTGTCAATGAAAGTTAAGGAAATTTTATTGTAATTAAATTTCCTTATTTTCCAAAGCTAAGGAATATAAAAGAAGGGGTTGAGGTGCCTTCATGTGAGACAACCTCTATTATTCTCTCCCTCTTTTCCTTGGTGTTGTGGCCGGCCATTCTCTCTCCCTCTCTTCCTCTTTGTGGTGGCCGAAACTCTTCCTTGCTTGGAGCTTTTGTGGTGGCCGGATACTACTTGGAGAAGAAGAAGAAGAAGGAGAGAAAGCTTGCATCCCTTGGAGCATAGTTGGTGGAAAAAGTTTTTCATCCTTGGATTTTGGTGCTTGGCCGAAACTTGAAGGAAGAAGAAGAAGGTGCTAGGTGGTCTTCATCTTGGAAGATCGTTGCTCACACAACGTTTGAGGTTAGAAGAGGAATACGGTAGAAGATCAAGATGTCTTTCTAAAAGGTATAACTAGTATTTTTCCTTTCCGCATCATACTAGTTATTTTTGGAAATAATACCAAATACAATAGGCATGCGATTCTAGTATTTCGAATTTGTTTTCGATGTTGTGTTCTTTTGTTTTTCTTTTCCTTGTGATTTGATTGTTCTTTTCGGTTGACCTAAAGTTATTTAAGGAAATTAAATATTAACTTTCCTTAAAAGGCTTTGTCTAGGCGGTGATGGTTGTTCCCATATCCAAGAAGGTCATGTGTCTCGCCATGCAGTCCTGGAAGCTAATTTTGGAAACTAATATTTAATGAAATTAATAACTTAGGTGATTTGGATCGAACGTGTTAAGTTTCGCAGGAGATCCGAGTCTAAACCTAAAAGAACAAATAGATTAAACTTTGGATCAAACGTGTTAAGTTCCGTAGGCGATCCAAGTTTAATTTAAAAGAACACATGGTAGCTAGGAAAATGTTCAGACCTTTGTACAAAAAATTTGTACAGTAAAATCATTAGGTTTTTCGAGTAGCAACCAACAATTATTTCATTCCTTTAACAGTAATATAAGAGTCACTCATGTGGACAAAGGTACGCTCACACATACAAATACACACATACACTCATTAATCATGACATCTCCTCATTATTATTCTTCTTCTCGACCTTCCTCGTCAAAAACTAACTTGAATGTCGGAGTTAGTGAACCGGGGCATCCCAACCTCTATTTGAACTCTCTTTCTTTCAAGCTTCGTAGATGCTCTTGGTGATCCGACTTTCTCCTTCTTTCTTTTCCTTGAAGTTCAATAACTCCATCAATATAAAAGATAGCTCACTAGTGACTCATCCATCAACGATCTCAAGCAAAAACAATTAAATGTCAAATCCAAATATATATGATACCAAACTACTTAAGTAAACAAAAAATTGCATGTGAAATGCCATTAACAAGGTGATATGATTCTTCTTTTTTTCTAATGTAAAAGTTATAAAAAAAAATAAATGGCATGAATAAAATATGTCAATGTCTATGAGAATGAAAACTAACAAATAATTTCGTTGTAATACTATATTTTGACTGGAAAAAGTTTAGTACTGCCGAAAAATGTTTTAAAAAACACAGTATGATTGTTGATCTGTAAAGATGTTTATATGCGTAAATAAAATCAAATGAAAACCATGTCAAATCATACTTAAAATTGATTTTGTACTGCAGAGAACACTGTATGCATATATTTCAGCAATGAAAGAGTATTTAAAAAAATAAAAAATACTTTAGATATTCTTGATAAAAAAGAGGTGTTGTTGAGGTAAAAAAAACACCTTTCAAAGCAATTGCCCAATAAAATGTTGTCCAAATTTATTTCTTTGATCGCCAAATTGGTTAATTTTGGCTAATTTAATTAAATGTTTTTTATTTGATAATCTAGATTATAGCTCTTTGAATCGAGGAATTTAATTAAATGTTGATGGGACTTGACATTGTTTTATCCTGGCTTAGTGTGCAAGAGAGGAATTTATTCAATTTGTGGTCCTTCATTCAATGTGTGAAGATTAGGCTCAAGAGTAGCTGCGATGTCCATTGCATTCATGTTAAAAGTTGCTGGCTAGGGACGCTGAGTTGGCGGATCCAGGAGAAGTAAATGCTAAATGAACTCCGTTTTTTAAAGAAAGGACAATTAATTTATTAATCTGTAAATTTGATTTAAATACAATGCCTAATCATCTAATCAATACAATTACTACTAGAATACAATTGCAAAAAGTAACTTAAGCAGCTGCATTGCAAAAAATTTGGTACGTTTAAGCATTTTACTATGATAGAAACAGTTATTTAATTTTTATTTTATTTTTAATTATGAATACTTTACCATTGTGATTTATTGGTCCTGTGTCGTTGCTCAGCCGGTCAATTTGTTGGTGTCGGGCACACAAAACACAGCGATTCTGTTGAAGATGAAAATTCTCATCTGGTAAATTAAACGACCTGCCGTTGCTCAAAAGGCAAGAAAATCTAATCTCCTTTTTCAGCTTTCAAGTCCCTTTCAACTAATCAATTTTTTTAAATATATAATCTGGCCCTTCGCTCAATTAATCTTGAAAGTGGACGGTTTAATTTCCACTTGTTCTTCCACAGAGTTAATTCGAAAGCACAAGCATAAAATGTAATTGAGATTGGAACCCTAAATACATAAGAGTCTGCTGAATGTCATCGTACCCAGGGCCAACTAATCAACTTTGGGTTGTATTTTGGGGAGAGTTTTCAATATTATCGTTGACAAATAAATAATTTAATGCGATGTTACTTTCTCCGACTGTCTGTCCCGCGTTTTTGGCTTGAAAATGGCCAAATTCATGCCTTGGCAACCACTTTACCAAATCAAACCTAAAAGAATCCTTTACTTCTGCTCTATTCATTTCTTTTAAAAAGGCATCGCCATGGATAAAA
The DNA here is from genome assembly GCF_018446385.1 of Zingiber officinale. Taxonomy (NCBI): domain Eukaryota; kingdom Viridiplantae; phylum Streptophyta; class Magnoliopsida; order Zingiberales; family Zingiberaceae; genus Zingiber; species Zingiber officinale. Next base: position 12,067,917 of record NC_056000.1, on the reverse strand, counting down.
CACTATAAATGCCATCAGCGAGTCCAATTGTCCATGTCAAGGTCTCGTATCCAGAATTATCAAGCAGAGCAAGAAGAATGATGACAAAGTCGACTAGATTCTTAGTTGTCGTCGTCCTCTTCTTCGTCGGCGCTCCTCCTCGCTGCCTCGCCGGGGATCCTGACCCGCTTCAAGATATTTGCGTCGCCGATCCCAACGCTGGTAATTTCAAAATGAATATTCTTTTTGAGCTGATTGATGTAGTTGGCCGGGTAACTGTGAATTCTTAGCTCGTGCAGGTGTGGAGGTCAATGGGTTCGCGTGCAAGGCGGCGGCGGATGTGACGGCGGCGGACTTCTTCTTCGCGGGGCTGGCGAAGCCGGGCGCCACCAACAACACCATGGGGTCGCTGGTGACGGGCGCTAACGTGGAGAAGATTCCCGGGCTCAACACGCTCGGGGTGTCCCTGTCGCGCATCGATTACGCGCCGGGAGGGCTCAACCCGCCGCACACCCACCCACGCGCCACCGAGATCGTCTTCGTCCTCTACGGCGCTCTCGATGTCGGATTCATCACCACCGCCAACAAGCTGGTGGCGAAGACCATCAGCCAGGGTGAGGTGTTCGTCTTCCCGCGGGGGCTGGTCCACTTCCAGAAGAACAACGGGAAGATGCCGGCCGCCGTCATCGCCGGCTTCAACAGCCAGCTCCCTGGGACGCAGTCGATCGCCGCCACGCTCTTCGCGGCCAACCCCACCGTGCCGGACGACGTGCTCGCGAAAGCCTTCCAGATCGGGACCAAGGACGTGGAAAAGATCAAGAGACGGCTCGCGCCCAAAAAATAAAGTCAACGAGGTTGACTCGCTATTTCAATCATTTATCACAAAATCGTTCTACATATTTACTCCAGTGACGTATAGAAGTGTGAAACAATAATGGCGAGCTTGTATGAATAATTTAATTTCTTCCTCCTTCGTCCAAACTTTGTCGATTGAATATAATGTTTTTTAACTTTGCTGCACCCTCAAGTTTGTTCGTTTTCCCTCTTCCTACGCAATGACTCAATCTCAAGTGCGAAGAATTTCCCGAAGCAAAGAATTTTATGAACTGAACTTAATAAAGCGTGAAGAGTTGTGAGGCAAGTAATGAACTTAAAAATAATTACAAGGAAATATATAATAGACAAAAGAGTAGGTAAACAAACGAGCAGAGCAAGAGTGTAGAATTACACAGGCTACTTAGTTTTGAGATCTTTCCCAACAGCGTTAGTGCAGCTACATAGGCCAACCATCAACTATATATCGAAGCCTCTCTCTACTGTGATTAGTTGCTCTTTTCAATGCCAAAGCTATCCAGCAGCAGCCGAATCACACGCACCGGCTAATCTTGGTTGAGTGTTGAGCTTCTCTTGTCGAACAAACTGGCCCTTCACTCGAGGACGCTGTTCTGCGAGTAATTTTCTGCTCTGATAGCGAACCTGTGAAAGTTTCACAATTTCACATCTAATTATCTCAAACGAAGAAAAACAAATGCGCCAGCTTTATGAGTTGATTTGCATTTTGTACCTTCTTCTCAAAGCATCTTTCTTTTCTCTTCAATCGAAATTTGTTCAAGGCCATTTCTCTCTGGGTTAAGAGATGGCAATCTGCTGGCTTTGTTCCATCATAGGCAAGTTTGTCCTCATCATTTCCACTCACCGTCATCCGCCAGAAGACATTTGTTCCACTGAGACCACTCCCGCATTCGCTGCCATTGAGATGATTCCTGCTAGTATTGCATATGCTACTAGCTGCACTCTCTCCATTTGCTGATGTAACATGCCTATGTTCATCGAGCGCCATAATTTCACCGTTCTTTCCTGCCGAACTGTAAGATGAACTTCTACCATCAGCCACATCGAGGTCAGCTTGGATAGAGTCAAGATTTTCTTGGTCAGGTTGGTGTGAAGAGTGAGTTTGTTTGGCTGCTTCCTGCCATATAGATGCTGTACTGGGATTCCAAAAAGGTTGACCTGCCTGCGGATAGAACGCTTTGCTATATCCAGAACTCAAAGACCCATCTGCAATTGGAAGTGAAAATGGGACAACTCGAACGGGGGTGCATTGAACTACCCTTCCATCTTGAACTGTAGATCCGCCAGAGAGAGAATTAATATCTTCCACATTGATTTTGTGTCCCTGATGATTTGGAGGATCAATAGAATTAAGTCCATTGTTCTGCTGCAACAAAGTAGGTGCGACTGTTTTACTATTGTACCTGCAGTAAACTAATTGTGAGTGGCTCTGGTGATTTGAACAATTTCCATAACCTTTCTTTATTATGACGCTTCCCAATAGGATTCAAAGACGCCTAAGAAAAAGACCAAATTCGAATAGTTCCATGCACTCATTGCTTGAATTAGCTGGTAATCAAAATAAAACACTCACAGTGAGAAGGCAGACAAACTCGAATGGTTCCATGCACTGGATTTGTCACATTCTTGCTTCTCAGAGAAGGGTCCCTCATATCGCTTTAAAGAGAGCTCCAGGTGAGGCATAAAAGTCGACTTCCAATTAGAATCTTGAACCAACTCAACGTCCTTGGAAGTTCTTTCTTGATGAAATTTCTGGCCATAAGTTTCATTGTCCACTGTAGCAAAAAGTTAGTCTTTTAGAATCAGCAAATTTAAGTTATCTAAAGTATCAAATACTGCATCAGGAAAATATTTATAAAATGGGAGATAAGTACCTTTGGCTGCAATTTCATGATTGAATACGTTTTTCATTTGAATATTCTGTCCATTCTGATCCATGGATGCACCAGATGCTATTGGGAGCTCCTGTTTTCTGTGCGTACTTTGAGCTTCCATGTCATACCTTGTACAAGAACTCTGCATAAAATGTAGCAAAAGGTGCAATGTCTCAATAAAACACCATGCACAAATCTACACTAAAACACACTAGGCAGAAAGAAACCCTTCGAAGCATGAAAACATTCAAGCAGGATATAGGGAACCATCTTATCATGACAAGAATAAACCAAAATCAAAGATGGAAAGATAAAACATCATGAAAAGAAATTAAACCAGAAGAATAGAACTATAGGAGTCTAGCTTAGTATTGTTCACGAGCATGTTCAAGGATATTGACACACAACCCCTGAACCTAAAAACAAAGAAATATAAATACTCACATGAGCATCACTCCCTTGTTCACTGCATTCTTTATTCGCTTGCATAATAGTCACGCACTGAGGTGAATTTTCTCTTTTACCAGAATGAGATTTCAGATTATGCTTTACCTCACAATTGTCCTGAATTTCATGTAATTCCCCAGATCCACTTACCTGATAAAGCATGAAATTGATAATATTAGACTAAACTCGATGATTAATTAGGAAACAAAAGTGACTGCAATGCAACTCAAGCTTACAGTTTGTCGTCTCCAAACATGCTGCCATAAATTCCTAAGTTCGTTCTTCCGAATTGGCTTAATGAGAAAATCTGCTGCACCTTTTAACATGCATTTGAAAACAATGCTCATAGAATCATGTGAAGACATCACTGCATCAAGCAAAACAAGGTGTAAATATGTGGACAAATTATAATTGTAACCTTTTTCTTTAAAAAGAAAGGAAGAGAGAATTCATGTTGTATGAAGCATACTTATGACAGGAATCTTCTTGCATGGATCATGGTCCATCATCAAGGTGAGAAGACCAAAACCTGAGATTGATGGTAAGTCAACTTCAGTCAGAACAAGGTCAATACTCTCTGGTTTCTCCTTCAAGGTGTTCCATGCCTTTAAGCCATCTGATGCAGCAACAACTGTTGAACACACAAACATAAATTAAGAAAATATCCATATTAAAGTTGTCAATTTACCTTGAAACTGACTCATCTTATACTCATGGAATAGTAGTAGTAAAAGAAGGATAAGTTTACTTATGTAGAATCAAGAAGCCATAGATTGTAACAGTCTAAAAGCTTCCCTATGCATTTCTCAAAAAGAAAATAAGGGATGCCAGAAGTTCCAGAACTTTCAAAACAAAAATATCTTGCCGATTGTATAGTCATGCAAACATTGATTATTATATGAAATCCCAAGAAATTTGAGTACAAGTAAACTCTTCCCTGAAGCTCCCAATAAGTGAAAAATCTGTCTCATTAGTATCTTCATCCATATAATCTCATTAAACTACCAAATGTTGCAAATTAAACTTTAAAAATTAGCGGTAAACATGTCCTCATGCACCCTTTTTTTTAGTTAATTGTTTGTTATTCACATCCAAAATTCAAAGGTTAGTAACTATAACAAATTTTGCATTTTATTTTATCCATTCGATAATTTGATATTAGGAGCTTTCTGTTTTTTATGTACCAGGACCATCACTCTCTAGCATGTATCCTTTCAATAGTACCTCGCAATCTGAACTCTTAATTTTAATATACACATTGAACAAGAATCTCTTCAACCTCATAGACAAAATTTCATTAAGGGATTGCTGATGAGATTAAAAAAAATTATTATTTTCAACAAGAAAATTCTCACAGCATTAGCAAAAGAAAAATGTTTAGCAAAGTTCGATCAGGGTGGTCGGAACATAATTTTAACCGCAATCACAGAAGATGAGAATGTTTCCTAGAATCTCTCGTATGCAAATGCCATTAAATCAAACATCTCTTCGAAAAGGAAGATCACATCACGGACAGGGGTCGCATCCACAGTCCGAAGAATCGCCAAAAGGATCGAAAGCAGAAATAACAAACCTCTGTAGCTGCACTTCCTGAGGAGCGCCGCAATGATTTGCCGAGTGGAATCGTCGCCTTCCACGAGCAGCACCCTCACCGGCATCCTCGGCAAGAGCTTTACCCATCTCAGTTCCTCCCCTTTCTCCTCCATCCTTTCCTCTTCTTCCTCCCCATCTCCACTTTCTACAACCGCCTCTTCCGCCTCTTTCCGTCTATCTTCTCCTCTCCCCATTTCTCGAACAAAAATCTCGCCCCGACGCTTTCTTCTACGCACTTGTGCGGTAAATAACACCACAGGGATGAGAGATCTGCTCCTCCGCGCAACTAAAACCCCTGAGAAAAATATCTTCCTCTGGCGGTCGCCTCCCGGCCCTTCGATCGGGCCACGTGATCCGACCCACGCGCTCACCGCCACACGTTTCTCAGCATCCGCGATGACATGGCCACGCCTGGTTCACCCAGTTGGGATATTTCCCAACCCCAACTCGCCGTCGCCGTCCCAACAAATTGTCGAGAAGCCCTCCATCCTGCGGATCGAAGATATTTTCGAATGAGACGCGTGGCGATTCCTAGTTGGATATACTCAACTCACGACTTTGCGGTCGTGGATCGACCACATCGGGGCCGCAGGTTGCGGCCGAAGAGACTTCGACTAACAAACCACTCGTACCGCCGCTGTGGTTGGAGGGAAGTGGGGCCTGAGGGTCGGGTAAGCCCGAGGGTACATAGAGAAGGAACGGATGATTGAGTTGTCGCAATGTAAGTGGTAGATATTTTGGTGGTGGATACGAGATTTTACTTGCAAAGATTCGGGATACACATCCCAGAAGGAAATTGGTCAGCTTCTGCCTCCAGATTTTGTGCTTTCCGTTCCAATTGCCACCGCTATTTTTTTTTTTTCTTTTGTTTTTTCTTCTCCACGTTGGTATAAACTCGATTAGATTTTTTTTTTCTTCGCGGCACAATTAATTTTACTTGAAAAATCGAGGGCCTGCCATTGTTGCCGATTTTTCTTATCTGGACGAGTATAATATCTTTATGAGCCACCTGAGCCGTTTAATATCTTTATACGCACTGAATTAGTGGTATTGGTATATTCTTTAAAGATTTGTGAACCACGTTTTTTTGTGAATAACGTATTGCACCACTAGAGAGCCGTGCAAAGTCATATCCAAGTGGTTGCTTCAGCACGCAGAATCCGACTTGAGAGACTGGAAAACAGCCTATAATAAGCCAAATTGCCAGACAGTAGAGAAAGGCTTAAAGCTCGAGATGAAGATAATGTTGTCATAATGATTTTTAATATCACAACTTGACTTCAGATATTTTCCATTAACTTGTCCTTTTGGGCTTCTTTGATATTTGTGTTGCACACCAACCAATTTATAGCCGGAGATTTACAAGAAATTAACTGAATTTAAATACTCGAATTAAATTCAACTCACAGTTAAGATGACCTGAACAGATAATCTCAGGCTACCAGCAGGAGCTGATTTTCTAACCTCAGAGCCTGAGCAATCAGCGTCCGAGCAGACTGAAGGATAGACAGGCAGAACGGGAGACCGGTCGGGCAGATCAGAAGGGTGACTGACCGACCCAGCAGATGAAGAGTCCAACCGAGCGGACAAATAGAGCAGCGGACCGAGGCCTGCGATCGACGTAGTTTCCTTGAAACAGATTCGTCCCACCTCCGGCTGTGCTTCGAGATTTTCTCGGATCGTCTGTTTCCCAGGATACAACAGCAAAACCACGAACGCAACCAAGCACTGGTTGTTCGTGGCGAACTGAGAATGCATCTGAGTGCTATCACAAGTAGTTTAGCTGAGCGGATGCACGACTGAGAGAAAAGAATCGGGGAACGAAGGTGGAGGAATTCTCTTGCTTTTGCTTTGCTTTCGCTTTTCTTTCACTTTGCTCAAGATCCAGCCTCCTTATATAGGAGCTCTCATCTTACCTGCAATAAATGATCAAATTATGATCATTTAATGCTGAGTTTAATTTCGTCATTAATGGGTTTAATGTCTTCATTAATGTTGAGACGTTACAGAATCATTATTAATGAAATTAATGTCGCCATTAATACTGAGACGTTACGAAATCACCATTAATGAGTTTAATGTCATCATTAATGTCGAGACGTTACGGAATCAACATTAATTTCACATTAATGCTTCATGATCCGGATATAATTTGGGGCAAGAGAGGGATTAAGGAGAGGGATAAGGGCATTTTTGTCTTTGGGCGCACTTAGGGTTTTGAGTGCTTTTAAGCACTGTTCACAGGTCGTGGAGGGGAGGGGGGAGGCCGCCGCCAACATGAAGGAAGGGAGGTCCTTTTCCTCCCCATTTCGCGCTGTTCGCCGGGGCCATCGCCGGCCGCCGCCGCCTCGCCTCTTCTCCTCCTCCTCATCGTGTGGAGGAGCCTCGTTGAGTTCGGCTCGCCGTCAGGGAACATCACGAGGAAAGCTCCACCGCAGTCTGTTCCTCGCCGGCGTCAGTGGCTGTTATCCTTCTCTCCTTCTCCTCCCCTCATCCCGGTGTGCTCCACCGCGGCCACAGCCGCCGCCGGCAGCCACCGCTGCCTTCTCCCGCGGCCACAGCCGCCGCCGGCAGCCACCGCTGCCTTCTCCTGCGGCCACAGCCGCCACCGGCAACCATCGCTACCTTTTCCTGCCACCACAGCCGCAGCCGCAGCCGCCCCCTGCCGCGCCTACTGTCGCTGTCTTTAGTGGATATCGTCGCATTCCAGGTAGCCGCAAGCTGGTACTATTTGGGTAATTTCGGCCATCGCGCCAAGGTATTTTACTCTTTGCATCGTTATCATCATTGTGGGTTATTGGGTTTATCCGGCCTGCGTGCCGTGTTCCGGCCCGTTGTGGTATCCCGGCCTACGTGCCATCTTTTGGATCCATGCCGCACTGGATTCCGAGTTACCGCCCGCGGATTCAGCTCCCCGACCGACTTGCATTCATGCACCTTGCCGGAACCAGCTCACCGCTCCATCTAAGAGCGTCCCCCGGGGGCTAGAGTACGTTACCGTACCTTTCCTGCATTTATTTCACTATTCTGTTATTAGTATTCTGCTGCTTATATATTGGTGGTATTCACCTCGAGCATCGAGGTACCAGAGGTCGGGGTGACCCGGTCGTTGGATACAGGTGCTGCTGACTGGAGGACATCTGACGACTTGGTCAACATAGACGACTGATCACCACCGGGTCATGGGGATGCGGTCAACCTTCCGGACACGTCACGCGGGCAGGTCCGTCTTCTGAGCTTCCCGACAGGATCACTTCCATTACACCCTTGAGCAAGATTCAAGTGGCAATATGTTGGTTCATTCTTTTGGGTATGAGTTTTGTTGGGGTTGGGTGTTGTTGCCCAGCTCCATAAATAAATGATAATTCTAATTAGTTTTATTGATTACTTTTTTATTATTTTTGGAATGACTGATCTAGTTATACGAAAAATTTTTATCAGGGTGTCAATCCAGAAACCTAACATCCTTTGATTACGCCTCCCATTTAAAGAAAAAATTTCTATAAATATATTATAGCTGAGGTTTGAACTATGAATACTCAAGTGATAACTTGAATATTCTATCATGAGACCAGAGTCCGGAGACGTCTACCTCCTTAAATAAGCCCTGGCAGACAAATTTTACTTTGAACTGTTGGAATCATAGTATCTTGCATCACTGTTTGAAGTTGCAGACCATTTTAACACCATTTAATAACAAACTTCACTTTAACCATGCATTTATAAATTTAATTATATTCATAAAATATTAAATAATTTACTCCTTTAATAAAACAATATAAGCACATATATAGTATAAAATTAATGAACTAATATTGAGATTTTTTTTGTGTTTATTAAGAAACAATGCTCACTACCATGTGTGACTCGTTTACTCTCAACGCCCCCACTAATCTGTTTCTAGATTAATATAAAAGAGGTAAATCGCGGATGACAACTAACCACTAGTGCAGGTGATCAAGACATGAGAGAAGACGAGTTCAGACGTGCCGAGTTTTGACCACAATATCTCATATGGTAATACCTTATGTCTTAACCACCGCACCACCATTATGGGACAAAAATGCTCACTACCAGAAACTAGTTCCAGGCAACAAATGAAAGGAATTTAATGTCATGTTCATTTATTACAAGAGTATTTACAATCAACGCTTTCCTTCAGCAGTGTTAACTATATAAATGCAAGTAGAGAATAGAAATAAAGACAACACTAAGCAATATTATCCTGTTTTTTTCTTAACTCTACGCGAGCCATTAGTATGTTTCCCCACATCATTTGCCATTACTTCATTACCTGGAGTAGAAGCTATGACAACCTCCATCGCTGCTGCTTTGCCTCCAGCATGTGGCTGATGGGTGTTGGTTCCCAAAGCTGCTGCTTGACAAGTTTGTCGCTGGGCTTGAGAACGAACACCAGTGGACCGTGATGTAGACAGATCTTCCATGGACTTCTCTTGCACATTGATTTTGATAGGGTTTGGCAGCGCCATTGATCCTTGTTGAGAAAGTCCAAGCTGCCATACGGATACGGATGGACTTAGGAGGAATGTCATAATAAAAGATCAAGTTTTCGAGGAAAAGAAACTTAAACAAAATGTTATGGCAAAGAATCCAAGGAATACCAACACAGACTATCCTTTTCGTCATCTAATCCTTAGCTTAGTTCCTGAAAAAGGGACATTTGATTGCAATGTATCTTTTCAACAAAGTATGCAGTTTCCCAACCCACTGACATACTTGTAATTGAAGCACAGATTCAATTGATTTACTAAATATTTGATAAGGTTTCATTAGCAAAATTGCAGGTTCCATCTATCAACTGATTCATAAATCTTTGGTGAAGAAATGTAGCATGGGTTGTAATTTGTTCAACTAAAGACATCACTCAAGTTATACCTGAACAGTATGTTTTCGTGGTGATTGTGACTGTGAAGCCAGGTAATGCAGGATTTCAGAGAACCTTGTCTGGCCATACTTTGCCGCCTTCTGCCAAAACTGTACCATTACATCCCCGGCCCTTGTTTTAAACTCCAGCAAAGTACGATCAATCTCAGTTTCATGCTTTGCAATAAAGGGTTGAAGGAAGTTTTGATAGATGTATGTTGTTCCCTGTTACAACTGAAACTACTAAGAATACAATACAAAGAAAGATCACAAACAAAGCAAATGAAGGAGAACTCGAATACCTTTGTTTTAGGATACCACAAATATATATAAAATGCTAGTTTTGCTTCACTGTACATTGGAAACCTTCAGAAAACAAGTATAATCGAACGATTAGAGGAAATGAAGAACATAGTGAACCTTAGAAACACAGTTTGGTTATTCTTTACCAAGAAATAAAGGTGTCGCCAATTCTCTCTATCACTGATAGTATGGCAACTAATATCCTGAAAAAACAAAGAATTTTTTTAAAAAATGTTTTTTTTTGTTCAACAGCGTTCATGAGAAGAAAATAACTGACCAGTATTGACACCAGAATCGCAATTGCTCAATCTCTGGCCTATTGAGTTCTACCGTCTTGTAGCAGTCGTAAGCGGGGTAAACATAGCCAAAGACCATTCTGCAAGGAACAAATGGCACAGAGTAAGATTCGCCGTCATTGCGACAGTCAAGCAAACAACTTTAGGGCGGGAATCGCTTACAGCAATGCTCGGGTAAAAAAAGCGCACATCGTTCTCGATCTCTACCGAGTAGAACGACGTCCAAACATGAGATTTACCTCCGAGATCAAAGGGGGGAAATGGAAGGGATGGTTGCCTTCGAGAGAAGAGATGAAGGGGTGCAGTACGAAAAGCTATTTATGGAAGTGGCAGGAGTTGGTTACGCCGCCAACAGGCGCGGCGGTGGTGGACGGGACCGCATCGACTGCCATCGACGGAAAAATAAGATACAGAAGTGGACGGAAAAGGGAGACAGACTGAAGAAGAATTTAGAGGAAGAGAAGCTTTTTCTCTTCTCTCGCCCATTACCGGAAGCAAAGCATATATGTTAATGTTGGAGTGATGGAAAAGCTGATCTTGTTTACTATGACAGAAAATGCCCCCAAATTTCATTATTCCAAATTGGAAAAGAAAGTTGAGGAGGGGAAGATTTAAAATTTAGATGACAAATATATATCTATTTTATTAACAAATTATATTAATTATTAAATGTATATTATTTTATCAAAAAGATAACATATTACTATTATATTTGTATATATAAAAGAGCTTGTTAAGGCTAATTAAGAGGTATCATTTTCTTTGCTTTCTTTTTGTCCATGTATTTTCTCTAATCTCTTATGTATCATAATAATGTGACATTTTAAGGTAACTAAATTTTTTCTCTATCTCTATTTTTAATAAGCAAACAATATTTAATATTAAAACATCTATCTTACTTTCTTTCTCTACTTAATTTTAGTTTTTTTTTTCAGAGAATTACTTTGAATCTCGTTCATACATTTGTAATTATTTTTATAAAATCTACCATATAAGAGTTTTATTTACAAAGCCGGTGCCTTCCTTGACGCGTAAGACAGAGCAAGCATGGTTTTGTCGGGGAGGCAATTCTTTCTTCAATCTGGAAGAAAGCTTTTGATGTATTTTATTCTACTTGTGGCTTTCTATTGATTGAATGCTAACTCTCTTCTTTTCCTCACAACACGGAGAAGCTAAATAACATGTCCAAGGGCGAATTCTATCTATTTGCATCCTAAGTAACATGTATATTCATTCTGTGTTTTCAGGAGAAGAGTGGACTATAGTAATACCTGCAAAAGCTTTCATTTGCTGGAAACAGACATCAAATGTCTTTCCAGTCTCTCTCTCTTCTAGCTTTTCTCCTATACAAGCAATCACTTTAAGATTTTGACTCAATGCATATGCTGCCTTCTTTCCAATAAACTGGAAGAGAAAAACTTGATTACAGAAATATAATCTTTAGAGGATAAATGAGAAGAAACTATGCATAACTCGACTATTAGGCCCCAAGTATCTTAAAGAGAGAAAATGCATTAAAGCTCTTTGACTATCGTCTATTTACATCCAAGTCTCAACTAATACAGTTAGACATCTACATATGCTTGCACTAGACAATCAAAACATGGAATGGAAGTGTTTAGACTCTTAAATGTAGGAAATATGCCAAAGATAGAGAAGCATAATAAACCTTGGAGTGCTACCTGGTTGTCCTCCCCAATAATATGCCTGCGCTCAGAATGACCGAGAATAACCCACTTGCATCCGATATCTATCAATTGCTCTGCACTGTATAGCACAAATTAACATTAACAATAATATATTATGTTTCATGCTGTTAATAGAACAACAAGAGTTAATTCTATTGCCAGAAATGTGGAGTATTTAAGTTTCCCTTCAAATGGATACCATCATTAAGCAAATAACACACTTGAGAAAGTATATGCTTTCAGTGATAAAAGTAGCAACTCTGTTGTCACTTAGCTATATAGATGTCAAAGTTACACAATTCAACTATATGGACTGATAACACTAGCAAGATTTGAACAAAAGACCTTCTTTTGTACCATTTTAAAGTTAACCTTTGACCAAATATCCAAAAAAGGTCCAAAGAGTATTAATGGTCAGTTGGTCAACGTTAACAAAATGTAATAATTGCACAATTGCTTGTGTAAGAAAGAAAGGTTCTCAACTTCTTTTAAAAGAGGGAAATATTTCAGCTTAAAGTGTTATCCTAGTGAAAGAATTAGTTTTGGATGAAGAAAGAATCAATATTTTGACCTGATTTCACCAGTGAATGCTCCACCTTTCCCAACCCAAGAATTCTGAGCAGATATTTCAATGCGATTAGTCAATGATTGCCTGACCTTGTCAAGATAGATATATGGAGGTGCTACAACAACATCTGCATTAGTACCATGGCAAAGTGATTATTAAAAACATCCAAATCACATATATAGTTGTAGTGATTCATTTATGAGGTAACTGAAATGTTCCGAACCAGAGAACAGGTTGTGTGAACAGACAAATTATTAAATTCCAAATGGCATAGCATGTAATTATATTGGTTTGTAGTGATTCATGCTAAACTCAGATATTTTCACTTGAAGAGTATACAACAAAGTGACTTGATAATCTTACCTACATCATTTTCCAACTTGGCATCATTCAGATCAGCGACAAGTCTGCTAACAGAATCTGTTGTCCCATTCTAGAAGAGAACAAATGGACCAATTAGATATACATGACTACAGGAGTAAGATGTGTTTGAAATTACAATCATAGTGCCAAAACCAAATGGTATCATTAAGAGTCAAGAGAATTATCATTCGTATATAGGATTTGATCTCAATTTTACATCCAAAGAAATCCCTATTACATATTTAACTAAAAATGAGATGACCATCTATATCCTAAACACACAAAATGCAGTTTTTCTTGTCTATGAATACCTTGAAATAAAAATTCCTAATTCATCATAGATTAATGCACTCCCATTGTGGCATCAAAATGTGAATTTTTTCCTCCAGAGAATACCACTCCAGAAAACTATATTTGTAGGAATAACATTCCCAAGAATATCACTCTTAATGATGTGAACATGATGGATCGATTGAATGGGTGGGAAAATATGGTAAGTGTTTGAGTTGGTAACTCACACCTTCAAGTAATTCAAGTTGTCTGTCTTGGATGTCAGCCATTCTTGACGCTAACACATAAGCAAAAATTATAATAGAGTTGATTTAACTATAAGTAAATTGTTGCCATTGGTTCCAAGTAATCAAAAACAAGAAATAAACCAAAGATATAGGAAGTTAGACTTACACATTTCCAATTTCCCCCAACGAAAAACTGCAAGGCGTCCGAAAAAGATACATATCAGAAAGAGCGCAGAATAAAGAGAAATCAAAGGTATTCTCATAAAATAATATATTTATATAGGTGTCTATGATTCATTAGATACTGAAATATCAGTATCACCCAAATAAAAGGAAGAAAGAACAAAATTGTTTATTTTTGTCCTTGTAAACGCAAATCAAGAATCAGCAAGATCCCGTCTTTCGAATGGATCTTCGACACAGATCACATTTTCTACGTTCTGCCGTCCAAAAATGTAGAAAACAGGGCAGATAAAAAATGGAAGGAGTTTGACCTTTCCGGTGCCGGCCATGGCCACGACTCGTCCGTTAGGGCAGCGGGTGGAGGGGAGTCGGAGCTTGGACTGGGCACTCTGGACAAAGAGGGCGGTGGAAGGGGCTGCCTCGCGGCGAAGCCCTAAGAACTGCGATGCCAGAGATGATGACGCTGCCGCCGCCATAGCCGTCGTCTACCGAACCTTTCTCCCTTCCTTTACTTATTTCTGTGCCAGGATGTCCTCCCCATTGGATCCCCTATAGATTCCGCTCGAGAGTTGCCTGGCAGAGAAAACCAAGATTTTCGAGATAACGCCGCAGGCCCACTCTTCTGCCGACACGTATCTTCCAGGATTTCGGCGTCGAAGAATCAAGCAAGATTCGGCGGAATGAGGTCAGATATCTGGTTCAGAATTTCTGGATCAGAAAAAGTCCTGTTAATTTATTAATTAGATAAATTGATTTCTATTTATTTAATAAGTAGGATTCGATCTATTTAATTAATAAGGATCCGGACTAATTTAGAAATTTTAGATCAGAGGATCTCTATCTAAATATTAATAGGGTGGAAGTGGACCAAGTGCTGAATCAATTTAGTGCGGGGCCTAGATAAAAATAATTATTGTTACCCAACCTAGAAAAAAATATTACACAGCCCTAATTAAACTCGGTAAATTCATGCATTTCAAATTTAGTTTTGCCTAAAAAGGAACACCCAAATTTTATTTTTCCCCAAATGCAGACTTGATTTCAATTTTACCCCATTGGCAATTGAAGATTTTTCCTCTCATTTACATGTAATATTTAATTTTTCCTTTTTTTCTCTTGCCTCATTTTCCTTTCTTCTGTTTCCACTAACATTAATTTATATTTTATTGACACTCTAAATTTATTTATTTTTATTTTAAAACTTTAATAAAAAATTTAAAAAATATATAAAAAATTTAATAAAACATCCAAAATATTTTTCTATTTTTAATATTGTCTATTTGTAATATCAAATTATAAAAGAACAATAAAATAAAATTAATAGAGCTAATTTTATTAATAAAAATAATAAAATAAAAATTATTTTGGTGTTGGTCTTCGTAAATTAATACCACAACTTAAGTATCAACATCAATACGGTGCTGGTTTATGAACACCAGCACTATAGTGTCATGAAAGTTTCAAATTCTTTTAGTATTTTTGGGAGGGTCTTAAAATAGTAAACAAGTGTTTATTTGGACTCAAGCTCACCTAATGAATGTTAGTACAGTTGACACAATAATTGAATTTTGGTTATGATAAATGACAAATGATTAAAGTTAAATTCTGTGTAATCTGATACTTTTACCGAGTGTGTAAGAATTGACGGATCTAGAGGATCTGATACCAGGTTGAAGCCCAGTCAGGTCTCAGGACCTGATAACTGACACAAAGTTCAGATAAGTCAAGGTGTGGTCTGATATCCTACAAGAAGTTTGGCTAGGTCTGCAAGACCTAACAGCTGGCTAAAGTCCAGTTGGGTCTATGAACCTGACAACTAGTAAAAAGACCTGGTGGCTCAAGAGACAAGTTAAATAATGCAAATGATAAGTGAAGATAATTAAGTCATTAGAGGAGAGTGATCCAGTGAAAATAAGTCCCAGTGGAATTATAGGCACTGGTCCAACTTATAGCTATTTTGGAAGTCTACGCTGAGACCATGACTAAATCTTTGTCTTGATAAGATAGGATCTAATTAATAATTATTTTATTTAAACTGTGCTAACTCTATTTTATATGTTATATTTTGTTTTGTGGATTAACATTTTTTTACAAGGTTAAAGTGCAAAAATCAACCTTGGATGAACAGTGTCTAAGGTACCTCGAAGCTACGAGAAGGCGCCTTAAAGCTTGAATGAAGGCACCCTGGATAGGGTGGAGGTACCCTCGCATAGAGAAAGTTCGGGGATAGAAGTTTACTGTGGGAAGGCACCCTGGAGCACATTAGAGGCATCTCAGAGAGCAATAATAACTTTCTCCAGGAGGCTATAAAAAGTCTCATGGAGCTAAGAATTAGATATGAACTCTTGTATTCATTTCTTAAGAAATTCTTGAGTGTTCAAAGTCTATAAGAGGTTATTCTGCCTTCATGAAGAGTCATTTTAGTAGAGCTTTTCAACTGTCTTAGATTAACAATCACCTAGGTTGTAATACAATAAATTTCTAAGCTTTTTTACTTTTTAAGTTATTAGTTTTATGTTAATTGTTTATTTTTAATTAATATTGTGTCATTGCTTTGTTCAAAAAGCAAGAGAAAATTTCTAACTTCTTTTCATGGCTATTTACCCGCTTTAGTTGGTCTACCTGGTCCAACAATTGATATCAGAGCCAAATCATGCTAAAATGACTAACCGTCTGCTAAAGCAAGAAGACGATGGTCGGATCAAGCATCTACCCATCAAAGTTCGAGGGGAAGTCCGCGCTGTAGAAACACCGTATGGAGGTATTCTTCAAGATTGATTTTAAAATTCTTCTTACGATCAAATATGATTTTATAGTACCTAGAGATCAGCATAGAGAGGAAAAAGAAGAACACCTTTAGAGCAAAAAATAGCAAAACGACTTCACGACGAACGACGAAGCAGAGTTCCACCTGCTGAATGTTTTTCCACCCCAAGAAGTAAATCGAATCGACATCTATGACTGAGCAAAAGAATTTTGGGAGAAATTTCTAGAGTTGTATTAAGGGACATTGGAGGCCAAGCTAGCAAGATAAGACATCCTCCAAAATAGACTAACCAACCTCCGAATGAAAGAAGGAGGAAAGGTGGCTCAATTGCACACCAAGATTAAAGAACTGATCATAGAACTCAACAATCTCAGAGAATCAGTAATGAATCAGGATTCATTGAGTAATTTCAGCTATCCATAATAGGGCTTACCCGAACATATTTTCTAGCCTTCTCGAGCAACCTTCCGCTCTAGCTTCTCGTCCCTTAAAATCGCTACGCGCTTCCTTCTCATTTGTCAACGTACTCTTCCGCAGTGCCTCATCCCTCGGACGTACCAAGCCCGTCGTCTCTCTTCCATACCGTCATTCTTGCTAGCCGCGTCTTTTTCTCAACCTCCTGTGCCCCTAAGTTCCTGCACACTCAGACATAGGGGATCAAAACACAATAAGACCTAACTCTAATTCGATTGACTACATCAAAACTACCTCAGGATACTAATAGTTTATCCACCTCCGGACACCTAGATCGTTGATGTGGGTCGGTCAGTCGTTGTGCTCCAACTCAGCATGTAGATGGAATTTCCCTTGTCTGGGTGCCTGGAACAACTTCAGGCGTCCAGACTGCCCGAGTGCCTTGCCAGGCACCCACTCGGGGTTGCTGCCTCTGCGAAACTAGTTCGGATGCCCAGAGCAACTCCGGGTGCCTAGATCCTTCCTGGCACCTTGACCACCCTTTCTCACCTTTGTCTTTCCTATAAAAAGAAGTTAGTTCAGACAACCATAATATGTTTATGCTACAAAATAAAGTTAGAACAATAATGTAACAGTATTAATTAGATCATATTTCCTCGAAACCAAGATATAGTCACTGTCTCAGCTTAAGTTTCTCAAATGGACCTAAGTTGGATCGATGTCTACTGTTCCCTTAACCGGAAACACATCCTCATTAAATCTCTCCTCCAATTATTTACCTTCACTTACCAATTGCAGACTTCCTTGATGCTAGGTCCCTTGCCCACCAGTACTTCCTGCCAGATCTCGACCAATCTGAACTTCAGTCAGTTGTCAACCCAATTGGACTTCCTCATGTCATATCTCAACCAATCTGGACTTCGTGCTAACTATCAACCTAATTGGACTTCAGCATAGTATTCAGGTCCTCTAGACCCATCAAGTCTTGCATATTTGATAAAAAGGTTAGACAAACAACACATCTAACTTTAACATATTTGTCATATATCAAAACCTGATTATTAGCGAAACCTGCACCAACACATAGGAGCCCTCACTGGTAAATCAATGGAAGTAGTAGATGCGATGATTAAGAGAAGAATTAGTATTTTATTTGTACAAGAAATAAAATGGGTAGGTAAGAAGGTAAAGATGATAAAGAACTAAGGTTTTAAGTTATGGTAGACAGGAAATAGTAAAACAAGAAATGAAGTGGATATTATCGTATATACTTCATTAAATGATGAAGTTATAGGAATAATTAAAATAGGAGATAAAATTTTAACCCTTAATATAATAGTGATGAAAAAATTATTAATATAATTAGCATATATATGCACCGTAAGTATAATTAGATGAAACTACTGAATCAAGATTTTGAGACGACTTAGATGAAGTATTATAAAATATCCCGCCAAATGAAATGATTTTAATAGAAGATGATCTAAATGGGTATGACGGAGTGAAAAATGAGAAATATGAGAAAGTACATGGGGATTCTGAGTTTGAAATGAGAAATGAAGAAGGAAAAAATATATTCTATTTTGTGATAACATATGACCTTATATTAGCTAATACATTTTTTTAAGAAAAAAGAACAGTTGGTCAAGTTTAAAAGTGGGAATAATAAATCATAAATTGACTTTTTTATGGTTTGAAAGAGGAATTACAAGATCATCCCTAGAGAAAGCTTAACTACCCAACATACGTTAGTACTGTTGAATAGACACCTCAAACATAATATCAATAGAAAAAAATATACAACTCTTAGAATTAAGTAGTAGAAGTTAAAGAATGAGAATTAAAATATATTTAAAGAGAAAGTAAGAGTACAAGTATTAGGTGAAATATACGGTAATTCTAATATGACACGAGATAAGATGCTATCAAAGTTGAAAATAATAACTAAGAGTATACTCGGTGAGTCAAAGGGATATGCACCATCAAGTAAGAAATTTAGTGGTGGAATGAGAAAGTATAAGAGAAAGTAAAGGAAAAATGAATAACTTATAAGGAATTATATATTTGTAAAAATGAGGAAAACTTAAAAAAATATACAATAGTCAAGAAAGAGACTAAGAAAATAGTGAATAACACAAAGAATGAAACTTTTAAACGATTATATAAAAAATTAGATAAAAAAGGGGAAAGAGATAATTATAGAATATCTAAAGTGAGAGAAAGGAAGCCAAAAATTCTTATCTAAATAAAATGTATTAAAAAGGTAGATCCGCTACCTTAGCGGCCCCCCTAGTGCCGGCCCCACGGATATGGAGGGAGGTTCATGCAGGTACACAGGCCATAGGCGCATGGTGGGGTAAACCCCAGGTCGTCAATTCTTGAGAATCGACCCCTGGCAATTACGCCAGAGATACCATGCGCCCACCGTCTGCGCTACGCCCTGGGGGCAAATAAAATGTATTAAAAATTGAATGTAATATGGTACTAGCAAAAGTTAGAGAAATAAAAGAGCGGTGGAAGATGTATTTTTATCAACTTTTTAATAAAGATTTAGGTGACCAACTTAACTTAGATAATTTAAGTAGGTTAAATAAATATATAAATTTAAATTTTTATCGTAGAATTTAAACTTCAAAAGTAGAACAAGCTTTCAATGGAATGCACAATGGAAAACCCATTGAACCATACGATAGAGGTATAGAAGTGACTAGGAAAATAAAAAATTGAATGACTTACAAAATTAGATAGAGTAACTGAAACATTTATAATAAAGATAAGATTACATTAAGGATCAACTTTAAGTCTCTATTTTTTATACTAATTATGGATAAACTCATTGCACACATTAAAAACACATTATCGTAGTACATATAAATTGCAGATGATATTATTTTGTTAGATGAAACATGCGAAGAAGTAATACCATTAGAATCTTGGCAGAAAATATTAGAAGGGAAAAGTTTTTGGTTTAGTAGAATAAAGACAGAATATAGAGAATTTAAGTTTAGCTATATTAGACATAATGAGACAATTGTTAACATGAGATGATAAGTTGTCTGGAACCGAGAGTTTTAAATATTTAGGATCATTTTTGTAAAATCATGGAGGAATTGAGAGAGATATCTTATATAAAATACAAATATGATGGTTGAAATGGAGGAGAGCGTCGGGTGTTTTATATGATCTTAAAGTACCTCTAAAACTTAAAGAAAAGTTTTATAAAACCGCAGTTAGACGGACCTACTATGTTATATGAAGCTAAGTGTTAAGCTATGACTCAATCATATACGCAGAATATGAGAGTTGCAGAGTGGAGGATGTTAAGGTGGATATGTTGATATACGAGGACGGACAAAATAAGAAATTAGAGCGTTAGAGAAAAATTAAAGTTGCATCTATCGAGGAAAATTCTAAGAGACGTGTTTAAGATGATACGAGTATGTACTTAGATAACCAATAAAAATTTCAATTAGACAAAGTGAAACTATGACAAACACAGACATTAAATGAGGAAGATGAAGACTAAAAAAAAATTTATTTAAATATAGATGATGATGATATATTGGAGGATAAAGTTCAATGATATAAAAAAATATATATAGTTGATCCCACTTAATGGGATAAGACTTAGGAGATGCTTGGTAGGCGGGTTTCAGATGCTGGAATGAGAATGAAATCTATTTCATTCCCATTCTTGATGTTTGGTAGATGGGAATCAGAATCAAAATATGAATTTGATACCCCTACTTTCATAACCTACCCACCCCTAGGTTATCGTTAAACCCATTCCTCCCTATTCATGTGATTTTTTTTTTTTTACGGCCCAACCCCTCGAGCCGAACCTTTTCTTCTCTTTTAATTTTCGCATTTCTACGTCTTTCTTCCTCACTCGCCGCTACGCCTCAACTCGCCTCTTTGCCACAGTTTGGTTTATCGAAGGTGAGTCAGTTGTCTCAACTCGTCTTTCTTTCTCTTTTGATTTTCGCATTTCAACGTCTTTTTTTTTTTAACCTAATTTTCGTCAATCGGAATTAGTGTCCTTTATTTTCTATTGGTAACAACGGTGGTCCTTTTTTTAAGACTATGGAACTCAATCGTCGTTTTTGAGAATAATGGGAATAATATCCATTCCATGTGGCAAATGGAATTGATATTATTACCAAGCACCACCAATCCATTCCAGTATCAATCCAGTAATTATTTCCATTACCATTAACCCCTCAATAAAAATTTATTATCATTCCCATTACCAAATATATACCAAGCGCCCTTAGTTATTATCATACTAATATATTTATATAATAATATTTTTATATTAGGCCGCACAATATTATAAAATATTAAAGAATTTACATTATTGAAAACAAAAATGCACAACAAACATTATACATGTCGTGCAACGTTGAGTTTGAAATCATATTTACTCAATTTTCTGCCACGTCGCACCACACCTTGTTGACCATCATGCCGTCCGATCAATAACCATATTGTTAATGTTTTTGCACGCAAAGAGGCTGACGTTGCAATGTTGGCGGCCATTGGTAAAACATGCAAAATTCTGGTCAAAGTCAAATAATTAGTGAGGTTGACTTTTTGTCCGCCAGATGTCGGACTGCGACATTTAACCTGTTGCTACGTTTCGATTTAAAATCATGTATGATTAATTAACCAGTTAGTGCCATTTTTTTTTCTAAATACAAATAAAACTATTTTTTTTTTAAAAAAAAATCGTTAGTTCAAATTTGGCCTCCAATGTACAAGATAAAAAGAAATCGGAAAAACATTACCTCAGTTTTTTGTCCTCTTTTTAAACTTTGCCTATATTAAAAAAATCAATAAATTTTTTTCCTTCAACATTTTCAAAGATGCATGCTCTTCCGTTCCATTCAAAGCAAAAGAACCTTTCTTTTTTTTCTTTGTTTTTACCGTTGCGTGGCTTGAAGGAAAGGCAAAGGGAGGAGAAGACAAAAATTATCTGGAAATAGCATCATAATGACAGATTAATTAGTTTATAATATGAATTTAACAGTCTTCGCCCTGGTCATAATGTTACTGCTAAGAAATAAGATCAAAATCACTATGGAATGTCAATTCTGTATTTGTTAATTAACTGGAGGCAAGGGCTGGAAACAAAGACTCTCAACATAACAGCGAAAATCATTTTTCACAAATGCTTTTTTAAGAAAATCTAAGCTCGCACGTAGACTAAAAAAAAAGGATTGTGTTTACTTTTGTGGGGAGGAGAAGGGAAGAGAGGTGGGGGGCAAGAAGAAGAGCAGAGGATACAGGAAAAGAGGAGAGTTGAAAATTATAGATTATCTTATCTGGTGCCTACACCTTTCAGAGCGCTGAACATCGGGCCCCTCTTCGAGGTAAACAGAGGAGAGGACATCAAATGTAGTCATAGTGACTGCCCCTTCCCTGCAAAGGTAAACACGGCCAAGGGTGGTTTGACGAGGAGGATAGATAATTAATAAACAAATAAAAAAACATCTAGCAGCGGCCGTTCATCATCGTATTCTCTAATAATAATTATTATTTAAATTCGTAATCTTTTCAGTTTGCGCAACTTTGACTTATGCGGGCCAAAAATTCCTCCCACCACGCGTTTCGAGGGGTGGCCTCTGCCATCGCGTCGGACGTCTCTGTCATCGTCCTGTTGGTGGAGACCATGGGTCCGATGCATCCCCAGGTACAGGTCGCTGGGCGGGTACCGATAAGGGTTTGGATGAAGAAGTTGCGACTGGGTCCCAGGTCGTCACAGGAGCCGCAGGCCCGTAACTGGATCTCGCCGCCAACGGACAGACCGCCGTGGGGCAAACGGAAGGTTAGAACGGTAATTGCAGGGCGCCTGCCCTGCCACCGCTTCGCTTTCATACTCCGTAGTTGGACTTCCCACCCCTGCGAAACAGGTCAAAGACGACGGCGTGGTGCAAATCCTGGAGGTCTCTCCCTTAATACCGCTCCGGAAGGGCTGAAGAGGAGGCTTTGTGGTGGTGGATAAACCTAAGGTCGGTGTTTGCGGTTAGAATTGCTTGGGGTTACCTTCGGTTTCGGAGATGGGGTGCGTCTGTTCGAGACAGATCAGGAAGGATACAGGGGCGAAGAAGGGGGAACTGTATGACGATCGAGCTGTGGAGGTCGGTTTCCGTGGAGATCGAAAGAGCAACTACAAGCTTTTTGATTCCGGCGAGCTCCGGGTGCTGCCGGTCAAGACTATGGCGGGAAAGGTGTTTTTTTTTTTACAGCTTAACTGACGTCTTGTTTCTTTCTTTGAGGTACACGAGCAAGGCGATTAGGAAAATTAGCCGTTGCTTGTGAAAGCGGTTTGGATTGCGATTTAAGAGTTAATTGGTGCGATTGTCGAAGTGTGCTAGAACATGTCGAAGATACGTTGGCAGCTTAAGTCTAGATCGATGTCATCAACTCGGTGATGATTTATCAGCGAGTCATAGATCACGTTGAGTTATCTCGAGTTGTCTACCAAAAGGGAAAACATATACTGACTCGTGGCCTCGTCCATATGAACGGATTGTGACAACTGATTAAGCTTTGGAATCATTCATCGCTGTTTAGGTATATAGGGAGAATTTTACTTCAAAAGCAAAGGCTATACATAGTGAATTTGCATATATGCACTTGTGTAAGCTTATTTTCACAAATCAACTGTGAAATTTGTAAGTTAGGGATAAAAGCATTAAAAGAATGAGAGCTGCAAGTTTGAAAAATAACTGGATCTGCTTCCTTGCAAACTGCAAGTTTGAAAAATAATTAGAACTCAATTTGAATGTAGTTTTGGAATTTAGGGAGGAGCTTTAGGTGGACTATGATACGCACATCCAATGTATCTTAGCTTGATAAATGGGTGTGTGAACTTGATTAATGCAGGTAGTAATTTCCTAGCGTTCTTATGAATCTGTTCTTGTCAATTCACACCGTGCAATTTGTTCCTTACATAATATCTCAAAAAAGAGAAAAACAATTCTGTCTTTCAACATGCGACTATTAGCATGCTCATGACAAATGCCTTATGAGTGATCATCTGATGCATTGAGGAATGAGAAATGAAACATCATAAGTTGAGCTAATTGAGGATGTTACTAGCTTTTAAATGCATGCAGTGAGTGTCTTCATGATCACTAAACATTCTTTAACTCTGTTTATAATAGATCGCAGTGATTATTGAGCAAGCAGTGGTATGCCGGATTGCTCCATTAACAAAGTGCATCCCATTTGTCCCAATTATTTTAAGAGTGGAAGAAGCATAATGTTTCAACGTTTGTATGCTGTAATTTGAGGATATGCTTAGCATATTGTTACTTGCTTGAACAAATAACGAGGAAGGAGCAATAATTGTGTTATTTTGGAAGAGAATCTAATATCTCAAGAATAAAAAAGCACAGCGTAGTAGCCAGATCAATTGCAATGATAGAAAATAAAATTGTAGATATTGGCCACAAATGAGTTAGTTTGCCTCATCCAATTAATGATGAGATAGATGTTAATCAGTTAATGAAGCTGTAATCTAACTGCCATTGACCTTGCCTCCAATCTAGTCTCCTTTGAGTGAACAAAACACAATGATAAACTGTCATTTTGTGAAGAAGGTGCGATATGTGGACTTGTTACATCTCTTGTTACTTCCAATGACCAATTGGTTGATTCCTGACTAAGCCTTTGAGTGGCTTAGAATTGCATACATTTGAGACAAGCTGAGATTCTATAATGTCAACTAATTTGTGGGGGAATGTTGATGACCTACTTGTAAATTTGTAAACATATAGGAGCCTGTTTGCAAATATCATTATTTTAATATAGATAGGTAGAAAAGGCCGCTGAGGTTGTGATTAATTTTTCACATTTGCCCGAGTCTTCACTGACCACGTGAGTGATGAGAATCTGGTTGAGACAGCCTTTCTTATGGAATTATGTGTGGAAACCATGGAGTTTGGACTGAAACAAGGTTACTTGCATAGTGATAGACATCTGGTTTGAAAACTAGACTTGTTGAGTTGAGGCATCGACTGGAAATTTATGGGTGGTAGAAGCAAAAATTAAAGAATTCCATGTGAGGGGTGTTGTATCACTCAGATTTACCTAATGCAGCAAATGCATCCCTTGCCAATCTTTTGCCAATTTATAGCTATATTGCCTACTGACCTCCATGTCCAAAGTGGGTTTCTTGCTTAATTGTCATGGTGAATTTTCAATAAATCTATCCATCAAAATTTCTGTCCTCTTAATAGGGTAATGTTCTCCCTGCCTTCTTGTTTCTTTGGTCACCATGGGCGATGAACTCTGAAACACTCTATTGAAACCTTTCTAATACCTCAAATTCATCTATACCTCCTTGAACCCTCAGTTACAACCTTCCTTTAACTGTTATTCTCACTACAGTAAGTACTTATGCTACTTATTCATGTCGGTGCCATTGTCTCAAAGTGATAGCAGTGTTGATATCTTTTAATATGGTTCTGTAGTACTCTCTTTGGGGGACATGAAAGGATATCTCTCAGATCTTTCATTGTTTATTATGACGGGGAAAAACCGGTTCCCACTTCCTATCTATCATAGATTTTCAAGTTAATCATCTGAATGTGACAATTTTTTTAATGTTGAATTTATAGTGAAGACAATCTGATGGTGTTTGCTATATGTGGTTGGATTTGTACCATTCATTGCGAATATATGATTGAACATGACTAGTTTCTATAAGCACTCACCAGAAGTTTAGTAGTTTTCAAGCTTAACTATTTATTACTGTACTGTGAAAAACAACACATAATTATTTTATAAAGTGCACATAAGAAAATTGCTTTAAAAGGTTTTTCCTATTCTAGTGTCTGTATTTACTGATTCTGATTGTCTATGGCTTATGTCCATTTCTTAGGTACCAGAATCAAGTTCAATTCTGGGACGGGCTAGTATTGCTGGTCTTGAGAAAGCTGTAGAAGTCCTTGATACGCTTGGAAGCAGCATGTCAAACCTGAATCCTAACAGTGGCTTCCCATATGGAATGCCATCTCGAGGAAATAAAATATCAATCTTAGCATTTGAAGTTGCAAATACTATTGCTAAAGGCGCTAATTTGTGGAGAAGTCTTTCAGATGAAAACATCAATGCTTTGAAGGAAGAAATTTTGCAGTCAGATGGAGTGAGAAGACTTATCTCTGAAGATGCTAATGAATTGCTTTGTATTGCTGCTCTGGACAAAAGGTGGATTTAAGAATTTGTTCTTTGGATTGTGGATCTATCAATTGGCATATCTTTTTTGCTTCATTAGCTTTGTATTTGTTTAAACTAATCTGATGCTAATCTATAATCTTTATCACCTTACCAGAGAAGAACTTGACTTTTTCTTGAGAGAAGTAGTTCGCTTTGGGGACCTCTGTAAAGATCCAACATGGCACAATCTCGGTCGCTATTTTGAAAAGTAAGTTTCTATAACTTGGAAAACATATTAAGCATTCGGAAACATTCTTCTATTATATATTTTTCTTTTTTCTCTTTGAAATATAATGGCCCAAGAGTTTTCAGATTGAGTATGGATATGACTCTCGTGGAACAGACAAAAAAGGAGGCAGAAGCAACAATGCAAAATTTGATAAATTTGGCTCAGAATACTTCTGTAAGTACAATCAATTGGAAATAGTATTTCTTATTCTAATAGCATCTAGGCTTTTGATGATGATTGAGTCCATTATTCAAGCGTTCTATGTATCTTTTGCTATTTCTGGCACCAAAGATTTACCATGAAGTTGATCCGGATATGCTTCTTAAATTTTACTTTGGTGATAATTTCAAACCAATGCTTATGTATCCTGATTCAAGTGCCAAACATAAACACATCAGTGCAATAGATTGCAACTAGTCAATTCTGATATATATATATATATATATATATATATATATATATATATATATATATATATATATATATATATAGAATCTTGAGATCACTGAAAAACACACATCTCTACCTCATCATAAAGCTTGATTACAGAGCATCATGTGGTTCCTTTCTTGTCAGTCATGCAATAGACCTTGCTTTATTGTATAAAATTGTAACTTCTGCATATACTTGGTAATTTGAGAGGGATTTAAAATATCATTTAACGGCATTTCCATCGAGATAGTGTCAATTGAGATATATTATGAGTAGGCATGTTAAAAACCTTTAGTATTGGTGTCAATTGGGATACATCTTTGATATATCATTTTATATTGGCTCAAATAGGCAGCACAAATCGTTCTTCATTGAAACTGATGTTGAAACAAAGGTTTATAATCTTCCGGTGCAAGGGTTTTGATACCTGGCAAGAACAAGATGAGGGTGTCACCTATCTAAGTTAATAAACTCGCTTGATTAATTTAGTCCACAACTGACCATTTGGATTAAATGATGGTGTCATAGCCAATGTGTTTTGACCTCAATGTAACTGCCGACATCACGATACAAGCTACATGACTATTTATATTTTAATTAACAAAACATCATGTGAATTTTACATTTTAACTAAAATCAGTGCAAACTTGTTAAATAATACTTTCAAGCGTGCCACAAAAATACATATGAATCAAGGTGCAAATTTTTCCGACGAACTGGTGTAACTCTATGAGGCAAGGTCTGGCAGTTGATAATTTCCTGATGGAACTCATAGAAGGTCCTAGTGTGTCTTTGCCACTGCCTTCCTTTCCTCTTTTTCTTCTCCCTCTTCCTCACATCTTGATCAATGTCGACTGACACTATCTTGTATTGACACAGCATGTTGGATGGTACAAGTCAGACTATTCTAGCCACCATTCAATATTTTAAACCTTGATTGTAATTGAGCTTAACCTTTGCATTCTCCACTGGAATGATTTCTCAACCTTTTTGTGCTTTTAGTTTTATATTCCTTAGGTGTAAGCATGCTCAACATAAGGATAGAATTTGGTTGTGGATCAATGTTTAAATTCAAGCTAAATGCCTATCGGAGCTAGTAAATAACTTGATATCTTATTATATATCAAATATGATTTAGTGCAATTCATGTGACTTTAGACATGACTAATTTTATATAAAAGTATGCATACTAGTAGGAATGCCTTTGACTTGTTTATCTCTAGTAGTTTTATCTAACAAAACTATCACAATAAACAAATGCATTTTTGAATAATATAGCAGGTGTCACCCTGCATGACATGGCATACATTTACTTGGTGAAAACATATGCATATTGGCAGTGTCCAATTTGTCATGGATCACCTAACTTAAAGTTGTCCACTTCTTATGCTAACTTTCGTACATTTTACTTCCATATATTTCTCTTGGGTATGGTGCCAAATAGATACATGATGTTTTTCTGCTGTAATTCTCTTTGGTATTTATGCAACTGCCACAACTTGGTTGTTTATTCTTATTGTCTGATTATTAGTGATCAAGTACGTGGAGTTTTAGTTTAGTTAAACTCACTTTAGCATGAGCCACTTTATCTTTTTTTTTTTAATAAACATGTGCATGTGTAACATTTTAACGTGTTCGAGGAAGAAATTTTGCATGTTCTGGGATCAATCCATTTATTTTCTAAAGATTAAATCCATCCGTAAGTTTATTATGATGATTGTGTTGGTTATGGCATAATAACAAATGCTACCAGTAATCTTATTACAAAGTATAATAACATGCTTCACATACAATAAACTTAAATTCATTTTGTTTTTTTACTTATAGGAGCTTTATCATGAGCTGCATGCACTAGATAGATACGAACAAGATTACCGAAGGAAGCTTCAAGAGGAGTTGATTCCTGCATCTAAACAGGGTAAGACGCATGTTTCTTTGTGTAGACTCAACTACTAAAGACTAAAGTGAAGCTTTACTTGTTTCACTGGAAATTTGACTGCATATGTTTTTGCCTTATTGAATGTATGTTGAAGTCCAAGGTGTTCAATAGGGCATAGTTGAACTATATGAGTGTTTAGTGGTTAACTCTTAGTGGGGTTATGTATGCTAATTAATAAGGAGCCACATTATGGTATAGGGTGCCTTTTCTCTGGATCTACATGTTTGTGGTTCCTTTTTGATGAGCTAGTTTCGTTGGTTGTTTGGCAATATTTATCCCCACTAATCTCTTGCAAACTTGTCTATGAGCAGATAGTTTTCTCAATACTGAACTCAAACATCAAAAAAAGCTAGTGAGGAGTTTGAAAAAGAAATCTCTTTGGTCCAGAACCTTAGAGGAGGTATGAAATATTATTTTTCATCCTTCAAGCTGCTGTAATTTTTGTCACTAATGGTTTTCAAGGAGTTCATCTTTATCTTTGCTAGTACTTTATTTATTCTCATTAACATTCTAGTATATGTGTGATGCATCTTAAAAATCTATGGTTTAACTGCATGAGATTAACATTCTCTAGATATTAATCTCAAAATAAAATAGTTCAAATATTCTGAATTATTTTTCAGGTTGTGGAGAAACTTGTTGATATTGTGGCATTTTTTAATAAGAAGATTTGGGAATCGTTTGAAGTTCCTGGTATGTCGTAGAAATTTCAAGATTGGTAACACTTTCAAAGTTAATGATGTGATAAATTTGAAATTATCAAATCAAAATTATTGTCGCTTATTTCCAACATTACTAATGATACATATTATGATCTTTTTGGCAATCATATGTATTATTCACATTGTGAAATAATTAGCTGATTTATCTTTATGAATCGAATGATCTTAGTGTCCCATGGCCATATGTGAAGTGAGTTAATATGCAACTAACCAAAGATATTCTTCTAGTGTACCATGAAAACAAAATTCCATTTCAATCTCAACGAATAATATATTAATGCGCCATTTTGATAATTTATAACTATCAATTGCTCATGTTTCTGCCACTGTCTATTTTGCTGTTAGGCATAATTTGCTATTTATCTTACCATGAATTTTCCATCGTTGATGTAGTCTGAGACTTTTGGTGCTGTGATGTGAAATCTTTTTGTGTTAATTTCAGGTAGCAACTTGCTCGACCATAAGGAAGTTCTGAATGGAAGCTTAGGTGCTTCTGGTCTTGCATTGCATTATGCTAACATCATTAATCAGATTGATAATATAGTAAGTTTCAGTATGCTGTGAATTATGTTATAGTCGGCAATCTTTTCTTTCTAGGGCATTGGAGTTTGTCTTTCACTTCTCAGATTAAAGATTATATACTAGTAAATCTAGGTTCCCACAGAACTAAGATAAACATGTGACTTGTGCTGTTTTTCAGAAAATTTCTATGATATATTTGTTCTCATATTTATGGTACTTTTCCTTGATTTTTTTTGTTGTTCCTAGGTATCTCGGCCACTTTCACTTCCACCAACTATAAGAGACAGCTTGTATCAGGGATTGCCAATCCGAGTGAAGGCAAGTCTTCGCGCTCGATTGCAGTCTTCTGATGCAAAAGAAGAGGTATGATCATCTTTTTTCCAATTTTAGGTGCTAAGCTTATGTAATCTATCTCATAATTTGATTCATCCATCATGTATTCGTGTGCCATTTTCATGCATATTAGTGCATATTCATGCATAGTTAGTCTCTTTTGTCTATTCATCAAAATTACTGTCCCTTCGGTGTCCTAACATAAGTAAAGAGTTTAGAGTTCATTACTATATACAAGCTGTTGTGAAGGAACAGTTTTAGGAAGACCACATTTTTATGGTTTGATTTCTTTTGTTCATCGCTTAATTATCTTATTCCAATACAAAATTCTAGAAGAATAGTTACGTTGTGCGTGTTTAAATATGTACTAGTATGATTCACCAAGCTCGTCTAAAACTAACATGATTGTCCATTCACTACTGCTTTTCTTTCTCATTGCCGGCGCCCAATTTAACTAATCCACTTTTTATACTTATCCAATTCAATGGGTTATGTAAGATAATAGCAAACTTAGATTATTGTTATTTTATATAAGTGGGCGCAAATGCCACAAATGTATAATTGTTGTTTCATTTTAAAAAATTATTGTTTACACAAATTGATCCACTTATTCTTGAATCAAAAATAAAATCCAAAACTTGTCATTTTATGGCAAATAAACTTGGTAAATTGTTGGTTGCTGACAAAAATGTTTGCTATTCTTAGAGTAGTACTTGTTCCTGACAAAGATGACTTGCTGTTCTTACAGTAGTACTGATAAAATAATTATACAATTCAATCTTTACAACATGGTTTTTACATGTGAAGCTGGTTTGAAGGTTTGAAATTTCTGATTTAAAAGTGTGTATTTGCTAATTTGATTTTACAGTTCACTGTTCCTCAAGTAAAAGCTGAAATGCAGAAGATTTTAAGGTGGCTCACTCCAATATCAGAAAACACGATTAGGTTTGTTTCCACTATACCATCAACTATTTATGTTTTATTAAAAAGATACTCCTTTTCCTATATCATGGACTCATCCAAGCATATAATGTTCCCAAGTCATACATATGAAGTTTCTGATATATTTCTGTTTGATCTAATCAGAGCACATCAAGGTTTTGGTTGGGTAGGAGAATGGGCAAATATGTGGTTAGTTCTTGATCTATTATTTTTATTCCAAATCTTCTGCAATAATACATGTGAAGAAAAGATAGTATCTTCTTATTCTGCATGTATTCTATTAAATTATTCGTTTTTTCTGCAGTACTGAGATTAACAAAAAGCAGGACATGCAAGGCTGCATTATCCGCATCCAAACTCTTCATTATGCAAATAAAGAGAAGACTGAGGATTATATATTAGAATTGGTTGTCTGGCTCCATCATCTAGTTACTCAGGTGAAAAACAGGGGATTTGTGTTGAAGTCTGTCGACTCAGTCCAAAGTCAACCACAGACAAAGGCGTCTCGAGAAACTGTTCCAGGACTATCTCAGGAGCGCAATGCTAAAGTTGATGATCTCAAATTTTCAGAAGAAGAAAGAAAATTGTTGGAGCAAGTGAGCCAAACAAACATCCAGCTAAGGAGAAGCAAAAGTTTGGATTTCAAAAGCAACACAGCCAAGCGACTTTGGAGACGTGCGAGTCTAACCATGAGCTGTGGGAATTCTCCAAACAAGGAGTTCAGTGCAGCGTTAGACTGGCGGTCGGAAAAGTTGAGATGCTTGGATGTGATAGATGGGCTCGATACACTTAGTGCATTACCAATTGTTCAATTTTATGCTTAACTCGGTTCGTAGGCACTAAGCCTTTTATTTCTCATTGTAAATGCCTCAAGGATTTAATGATTCTTTTTGCAGTTGTATATTGTTTACTTGATGTCCCGTATTGCATATGTACTACTCGGTTCATAGAATGTGATCACTTGATTGGTAGTGCTGATCATGATTGTAGTTGCAGTGCTATTTATTAGCTTATGGACTAAATTTGACCGCACTGGACTTGGATTCCCAACTTAGCAACGAGTGGACATGGAAGGTTACCTTTCATATGTCCCGTCCACTCCATTATTACCTATCACGCGAATGAGAAACATGGAGGCGAAGGACTGTTGGCGGGTTCTTAAAGCTTCCTGCTTTTATATTGTTTTTACCTTTATTCCTTTTCCCCTGCCATTTACAGTCGATTTATTTTCTTGTTCGAAGATGCTTACAGCATGCCTTTTCTTCCACTAATGCGTGGAATGATCTTTTACTAATTGCCTAATTTGTGTTGGACAAAATAATACGTTGCCAAAGATTTTGCCAATTAGTTGAATTTAAATATATCAAATTAAATTTAATTTATCTGTCAAGATGATTTAAACATGTAATCTCAAGCTGTCTAATGTCTAATCGAATAGAGGGTCGAGCGGTCGAACAAACCGAGTAAGTGGTTGAGCGAGTGATCGGCTGAGCAGACCGAGCAAGCGTGCGGCGGGCGGGCGGGCTTGTGGTCGAGCGAACAAAGAGGCTGGGCAAGCGAATGACCTAGCGAATGAGTGTCCAGCTGAGCGAACTGAGCAAACTGCCGGTCGGGCGAACTGACTAAGCGAACTGGGCGAGCCGATCGGGCGAGTCACAGACAAAGTGACAGAGCGGCCAGACGAGCGTGCAGCCAACCGAACGCAAAGGTCAACCAAGTTAGCGGTCGAGCGAAAGCAGAATTCGAGCGAGCAGATGGACCGAGGCCTGTGAGGGTCACAGTTTCCTTAAAACAAATTCGCCCCATTTCCAACTGTGCTTCGAGGTTTCCTTAGGTCGTGTGAACTGAGAGGTACCCGACTGCTATTACAGGTACACTGCCTAGTAAGAGATGCACGACAGAATAGAAGGGGAATGTAGGTGGAGAGCTTCAACTTTTTTAGCGTGTAACATTTTGCCTGTGGACATGAGTCAACATGGTTTAGTGCAATCTACACCCTGGAGTTATACCCCTTGCGCACCCACGCGTGAGAGAGAACCTCTCTCATGCATTTGTTCACATCAACAATGCATGTGAATCAATGTAAATCAACCAATATAACTTAAAACTCCTAATATGAAACTAAAGTCTCATTCACAATGCAGCTTCATTTTTCTTCCATTTCTTCTACGTTCACATATATCCAACAATTTGATTCTTCAATTTGCTTCTTTGTTTTCTATTAAATGAGTTGGCAGCGATTGGTGCGTGTTAACGCAGCATGAAGCCGGAGATTGGATTCGTGTTTCTCCTCTTCCTCGTCGGTGTTGCTGTTTCCAATCCTAGTAATGGTGGAGACTACAACCCTCTGATCAAATTGAAGGCTGCCTTGTTGGGGCCCGGAGGCTATGGCCTTACCGACTGGGGCGCTAGGCAGTCTACGGCTACTGCTCCTTCTCCGACATTGACTGCGACAACAACTCTCGCATGATTGCCCTCCACATCACCTCCGTGTTGATAAATGACTCAAAATTAACAATTAAGTTAGTGGATTGATGAGGTGACAATGAATGGTAGTAGTGGGGTAGAGTAGTTGAATTAGTGGGATGAGTTGTGGAGTTAGTGGGTTGTAATGAGTTATGTAGGTGGCTTATAAATAGGCTAGATGTTTTATGATTTATTTGAAGCGTGAAAGATTATTGTGTTCCACTTGTCCATCTTGTCATCTTATCCTCCTCCCAATTTTCTCTAACAGTGATATCAGAGTGTCGAGTTTGACGTGTCCTAGTTTGCTCGTAATGACAATCAACGAGGTTTCTCAACCCCTCATCCCTATTTTCAAAGGAGAGTGCTACAAATTTTGGAGTATCAAAATGAAGACTTTATTTAGATCTCAAGATCTTTGGGATTTAATAGAGTAAGGCTTTGACGACGAGGATGTCGATGAAGGTCGATTGAAGGAGAATAAAAGGAAAGATTCAAAGGCACTGTTCATTCTTCAACAAACAGTACATGAAACGATTTTCTCAAGAATTGCAACTGCCTCATTTTCCAAAAAAGCATGGGATATATTGCAGAAATAATTCCAAGGCTCCTCCAAGGTTATAGCAGTGAAACTCCAAACTCTCAAAAGTGAATTTGAGGCTTTGCTTATGAAGGGTAATGAAACTTTACAAGACTTTTTATCTAGAGTAATTTCGATTATCAATCAAATGAGATCTTATGGAGAAAAGATCATTGATACAATTATTGTTTCGAAAGTTTTGCGAAGTTTGACTTCTAAATATGATTACATAATAACTGTGATCGAGGAGGCAAAAGACCTTTTGATTTTATCTTTTGATAACTAATGGGTTCTTTACAAGCTCATGAGGCAAGGTGAAATAGATCTGCTGAGAAGAATGAAGAAAAGACATTTTAGGTTTTTCAAGTGAAGGGGGAGATAGAAAAAAAGGAAGACTTCGTTGGCAGAGGTCGTGGAAGAGGAGGTTTTCGTGATAGAGGACGTGGTAGAGGAAGAACCCATTTTAATGGACAAGAGAAACAATTTAATGGGGATCAAAAATGGAATAATAATTCCATTCAGTGTTATGGCTGCAAAAGATTT
This sequence comes from Zingiber officinale, assembly GCF_018446385.1. Taxonomy (NCBI): domain Eukaryota; kingdom Viridiplantae; phylum Streptophyta; class Magnoliopsida; order Zingiberales; family Zingiberaceae; genus Zingiber; species Zingiber officinale. Next base: position 12,033,258 of record NC_056000.1, on the reverse strand, counting down.
GGGGATATAAAGGTAAATTGCAGAAATGGCTCACAAGTAAACTATGTGAAAGGAGGAAAGTAAGTTATTTATGGTTCATTCTCATTCTAACGAAGTTCAAAATGATATTTGATTTTTAGATAGTGGGTGTTCAAATCACATGACTGACAATAAATCATTATTTAAAGAGTTTGATGAATCACAGATATGCTAGTAAGACTTGGAGATAATAAGTAAATACAAGTCGAAGGTAAAGACACAATTGTCATGGAGACTAGCGATGGTAAAGTAAAATTACTTTACAATATCTATTTTGTTCCTAGTTTGACACATAATTTATTAAGTGTTGGGCAATTGATGGGTGACTATGCTATTATATTCAATAATAGAGCTTGTGTTACTTCTGACAAAGATTATGAGCATTCTATTATTAGTGTGCAAATGTCAGAAAATAAGATGTTTCCACTGAAGATCTCTAATGTGGGAAACCAAGCTTTTATTACTAGTGAAGTTAATGAATCCAAGGTGTGGCACTTGAGATATGACATCTCAACATCAAAGGCATGCAACTTTTAAATTAGAAAGGTATGATTTTTGGATTACCTCAAATTAATTCTCTTAGTTGATGTGAAGGATATATTTATGGAAAACAAACAAGGAAATCTTTTCCAAGTGGGCAATTATGGAGAGCTTCATAATGCCTTGAGCTAATTCATGTTGATTTATGTAGTGCTATGAGAACTACATCGTTTGGTGGGAGTAAATATTTTTTAATGTTTACCGATGATTTTAGTCGGATGAGTTGGGTATATTTTCTAGTAGACAAGTCAGAGACTTTTGAAATTTTCAAAAAATTCAAGGAACTTGTGGAAAATCAGACTGATACTTTAATAAAGACTCTTCATACAGATCGAGGAGATAAGTTCTTATTTAAAGAATTTAATAAATTTTGTGAAGAATATGGTATTCACAGGGAATTAACAACGCTTTATACACCGGAGCAAAATGGTGTTGTCGAACGAAAAAATTAAACCGTTGTAGAAATGGCTAGAAGTTTGCTGAATATCAGAGGGCTTCCAAATATTTTTTGGGTTGAAGCAGTGGTCACATCAGTTTACTTGCTGAATATTTCTCCAACAAGGGTCGTTTTAAATCAAACACCATATGAAGTATGACGAGGTAGAAAACCATCGGTAAATCACTTAAGAATTTTTGGTTGTATTGTATATGCATTGATTAACTCTCAGTTTCGTTATAAACTTGAGAAGAAATCTGAAAAATGCATATTTGTTGGATGTTGCAATCAATCAATACCATATATATCGGTTGTATAATCCTCTTACTGGCAAACTAATTATAAGGAGAGATGTAGATTTTGATGAAAATTCAAAGTGGAATTGGAATACACAAGGTGAAGAGACTCAAATTCACATCCCAATGGAGGATAGAACTCCAACAACAGAAGGTGTTGAATCGTCTCCTTTGGAATCACCAGCTCCCTCACCATCAAATTTAAGAAGTAGCAGTTCATCCTCCTTACAAGAATCTTCTGATGAAGCACCTCCAGCAAAGGTTAGATCTTTAAGAGAAATATATGAGTCAAGTCAATTTGTTTTTTTTTGTTACAGATCCTATAACCTTTGATGAAGTCGTAACAAAAGAGGAATAGAGGAATGTAATGAAAGAAGAGTTAATTGCAATCCATAAAAATGAAACATGGGAGATGGTAAACCTACTCGAAGGCAAGAATGTGATTGGTCTCAAGTGGGTGTTTAAAATAAAATATCATGCCGATGGAACCATTCAAAAACACAAAGCTCAACTTGTTGCAAAAGGATATTCGTAACAACAAGGTATTGATTTCGAAGAAACCTTTTCTCAGGTTGCTAGATTTGAAACTATGAGAATTATCCTAGCATTAGCTACACAATTGCATTGGCATGTTTATCAATTTGATATTAAATCTGCATTTCTGAATGGTTATTTGCAAGAAGTTTATGTAGATCACCCAGAAGGTTTTATAATTAAAGGCAAAGAAACAAAGGTATACAAATTGAGAAAGGCACTTTATGGGTTAAAACAAGCCCCACGTGTTGGAGTGTATACTGAAAGTCTAAGCTTCTGTAAACATTTATTTTGAATAAAGAATCACATTGGTCAAATTATCTACATTTGTTTGTAGTTGTTCAATTAATTTATATTGTAGATAACATAGCATGTGGTGTCACATACAGAACATGATGTTATCAGTACCTTATAAATTATAAACAGTAGCTCACGATCAAAATGGAAAGGAACAAACCATTGGAAGGTCGTAGTGTAATTAGGAATTAGTTTATCTTAACTATGTAATTACACTAGTACACTTAGAGTGTATTGAGTAGGACCATTAGAGGTCGTTTCTTTTATACTGACTTTATAAAGGAACAAAGACCTCAGTTATTGTGGAAGTGTGTGCTTTTAATCCTAATATTATAACAAGCACATATATTTGATATTTATTTCTTTAATTTATCAATGGGTGAGATTTAGTTCGATAAATCAATAAGCCCGATAAATTAGGAAATGATATCACTTATAGTGTGTGTTGTTGATTATAAAAGGAAACTGTGTCCTAGTGATCTAGGTTGATAATGTCCCCAAGATGAGCTCATAACGATTGTCATGTTAAACTCTGCAGGTGGACTTAGTCCGACATGATGATAAGGTTGAGTCGTACTATTCTTGGACTAAGATATTAATTAAATGAGTTGTCAGTAACTCACTTAATTAGTGGACATTCGACATCTTAAACACAGGGAGACTAACACACTCATAATAAGGAGCCCAAAAATATAATTTGGGATTGGTGCGATAGTTCAATAATAGTTCTCTAGTGGAATCAATTATTATTGATAAAATTAAGTTGTGTGTTCAGGGCGAACACGGGATGCTTAATTTTATCGGGAGACCAAAACCAATTCCTCCTCTCGGTCCCTATTGTAGTCTCTTATTTATAGAGTACTATATCCACCTATACCCGCCTTCATACCTATGATGTAGGGGTCGGCCAAGCTAGCTTGTGGATCAAGCTAGGGCCGGCCAAGCCTTGGTGGCCGGCCCTAGCTTGAACCCAAGCTTAGGTGACCGGCCCCCATTAAATTTAAAAGAATTTTAATTTTAAAATTTTCTTACGTGAAAGATATAATTTATTAGAGAGATTTAAAATTAAAATATCTTTTTTAAAAGAATCTACAAAAGATTAAAGAAAGAGATTAGATCTCTTTCCTTATTTGTAGATTGGAAAGATATTTTATTTTTCTTCTTTATAAATTATTCACATGTTGAAAAATTAAAATTATAGAAATTTCTTTTTATCAACCATGAAGGGATTTTAAAGGGAAATTTTATTTTTTTAAATTTCTGAAGACAAATAAGGAATTTTTAATTGTTGATTGAAAATTGACTTGTTTGCTCTCCATGAGGTGGCCGACCATGATATGATTAATTGGGAAATTTTATTTTATTTTTCTTAATTAATTCATGTCAAGGAAAGTTAAGGAAATTTTATTGTAATTAAAATTCCTTATTTGCCAAAGCTAAGGATTATAAAAGAGGGGGTTGGGGTGCCTTCAAGACACACAACCTTTATTATTCTTCTCCCTCTTTTCTTCCTTGGTGTGGCCGACCCTTCCCTTTCTCTTCTCTCCATCATTGTGGCCGAACCTCACATCCCTCTTGGAGATCAAGTGGTGGCCGGATTCTAGCTTCGAGAAGAAGGAGAGAAAGCTTGCATCCCTTGGAGCATTGGTGGTGTTTTCTCTTCATCCTTGGAGGAGCTCTTGTTTATGGCCGAACCTTGCAAGGAGGAGAAGAAGGTGCTTTGGTGGTTTCTCATCTCGGAAGATCGTTGCCCACACAACGTCCGAGGTTAGAAGAGGAATACGGTAGAAGACCTAGAGGTTTTTACTTGCAAAAGAAAAGGTATACTAGTATTTAATTTCCGCATCATACTAGTTTTATCTTCATGTAAAAAATACCAAATACAAGAGGCATGCGATTCTAGTATTTCGATTTTGTTTTCGATGTTGTGTTCTTTTGTTTTTCTTTTCCTTGTGATTTGATTGTTCTTTTCGGTTGACCTAAAGTTATTTAAGAAAATTAAATATTAACTTTCCTTAAAAGGCTTTGTCTAGGCGGTGGTGGTTGTTCCCATATCCAAGAAGGCCATGTACCTCGCCATGCAGTCCTGGAAGTCAATTTTGGAAACTAATATTTAATGAAATTAATAACCTAGGTGATTTGGATCGAACGTGTTAAGTTCTGCAGGAGATCCAAGTCTTAACCTAAAAGAACAAATATATTAAACTTTGGATCAAACGTGTTAAGTTCCGCAAGCGATCTAAGTTTAATTTAAAAGAACACATGGTAGCTAGGAAAAGGTTCAGACCTTTGTACAAAAATTTTTGTACAGTGGAATCATTAGGTTTTCCGAGTAGCAACCAACACCACGGGCATGGTATAGCAAGATTGATGGTTATTTTCGACAACATAGTTTCACAAGAAGTGAAAATAAAGTCACTCTTTATGTGAAAAAATAAGGTAGAGATGATTATGTTATTATGTGCCTTTATGTCGATGATATAATTTATATGAATTCTTATGATTCTTTATTAGCTGATTTTAAATCTAATATGATGAAGAGATTTGAGATGTCAGATATGAGAATATTACATTATTTTCTTGGTCTTGAAGTGAAGCAAGGAGTTGATGAGATTTTTATCTCACAAAGAAAATATGCGACAGATCTTCTGAAAAGGTTCAGCTTATTCAATTGTAATCTACCTACTACACCTATGAATATAAATGAGAAATTGCAACTGGAAGATGGTTTAGAAAAAGCTAATGCAAGAAATTTCAGAAGTTTAGTTAGAGGTTTAATTTATTTAACTCATACTAGACCAGATATTATTTTTTCTGTTGGTGTAATCTCCAGGTTTATGCAAAATCCTACGAAGCATCATCTTGGAGCAGCTAAAAGGATTTTACGATATGTTACTGGAACCGTGGATTATGAAATTTATTATACTAAAGTTTCAAATTTTGATCTTTACGGGTTCACTGATAGTGATTAGGTAAGTTCAGTGGATGATCGAAAGAGCACCTCAACTAGTGTTTTTAATATTGGATCAGGAGCAATTTTATGGAGTTCAAAGAAATAAGCTACTACAGCCTTATCGTCTTCAAAAGCAGAATATGCTGCAGCAACTTCAACAACATGTCAAGCAATTTGAGTTAGAAGATTACTTGCAGATCTTCACCAACAACAAAAAGATGCAACTACTATTTTTTGTGATAATAAGGCGACAATTGCAATGACAAAAAATCCAGATTTCCATGTGAGGACTAAACATATTGATATTCGTCTACATTTCATTCGAGACTTAGTTGCAAATAAAGAAATTATGTTGGAGCACTGCAACACACATAAACAAGTGACGGGTATCTTGACGAAGTCACTTTCAAGAGAGAAGTGTATTTATTTTAGATCGTGTCTTGGTGTTAGTAATTTTGAATCAAGGGGAAGGGTTGATAAATGACTCAAAATTAACAATTGAGTTAGTGAATTGATGAGATGGCAATGAATGGTAATAGTGGTAGTAGTGGGGTAGAGTAGTTGAGTTAGTGAGGTGAATTGTGGAGTTAGTGGGTTGTAATGAGTTATGTAGGTAGCTTATAAATAGGCTATATGTTTTATGATTTATTTGAAGCATGAACGATTATTGTGTTCCACTTGTCCATCTTGTCCTCTTATCCTCCTCCCAATTTTCTCTAACACTCCGTCGAACTGAACGACATCCTCTCGCTGGAGATCGGCCTCCTCCATGGCCTCGTCAACCTTACCCTCTCCAACCTCGACGTCGTCGGTCCGCTCCCCCTGGAGTTGGCTTCCCTTCCATCCTTTCGCTTCCTCAACTTCTCCGGCGAGTTCCCCGACGTCGACCCGGACGGCTTCTTGGCACTCGAGTTCATCGACGCCTACAACAACAACCTCACCGGCCCTCTCCCTCTGGGTCTGGCAGCAGCGCCACGACTCTGGTACCTCAACCTCTACAACAACTTCTTTTATGGGGAGATCCCAGAGTCGTACTCTGAGATTAAGAACCTCGAGTACCTCGGCCTCAACAGCAACAGCCTCACCGGTCGTGTGCCCGCTAGCCTCAGTCATCTCTCTAAGATCAAGGAGATGTACATTGGATACTTCAACACGTTCTTCGGTGGGGTACCGCCAGAGTTCGTGAGACTGCCATCGTTGGTCTGACTCGACATGGGAGGGTGCAACCTCACTGGCATGATCCCAGCGAGTTTAGGACAGTTGAAGAATCTCGATACCCTATTCCTCCATATCAACAATCTTACCAGCACCATCCCTCCTGAACTCGGTGGACTCACTCAGCTGAAGCAGCTCGACCTCTCTATCAATGAGCTCATTGGCAAGATACCATAGAGCTTTGCGAAGCTGAAGCTACTGAGCCTCTTTCGTAACCACATGCAAATGTCTCATCCCATCATTCATTGCAAAGCTTCCCGAGCTCGAAGTGCTCCAACTGTGGGAAAACAACTTTACCATGTGCCTCCAAGAGACATTGGGTTGGAGCGCTAATCTCTTGAAGCTGGATGTGGCCTGGAACCTTATCATAGGGACGATTTCGCCAGATTTCCGCTCTAGTGGTCGGCTCGACACGCTGGTACTCATGGGAAATGGTTTGTATGGGGAGATTCCGACCAAGCTCGGCGAGTGCAAATCGTCGATACGGGTTCGACTCGCCAAGAACTACTTGAAAGGGTTGATCCCTGCGGGTTTCTTCAATTTGCCTTCGAACACCATGCTGGAGCCCAACGACAACGCCCTGTCTGAAGAAATGCCGACGCTGATGGTCGGCGACGTGCTTTCCAAAATTGACCTGTCGAACAATTTCATGTCAGGCCCCATCCCGTCAGCAATTGACAAACTGCCCACGCTACAGACTCTTTCGCTCGATTCGAACCGGTTCTCCGGCGCGATTCCCCCTGAGGTCGAGTAGCTAAAGAACCTGTGGAAATTGGATTTGAGCAGCAACAACCTCACCGGTGAAATTTTCAAGGATCTCACGCGTTGCACATCTCTCGTAGCTGTGGACCTCAACCGGAACCAATTAAACGACGTGATTCCAAAGGAGGTTGTGGTGCTCCAAAACCTCAACACCTTTAACCTCTCGTGAAACCATATCACCGGGGGAATCCTGTCATGCCCCGGAGGAGCCTCTGTCTGAAGAAATTTCGGCAGCATCTCCCCTGTACAGCGGACAATCTGAAACTTTACTACATCACTATATACCTCAACCACATGCGGCTGGAATAAATAACAATAATAAACAAACCACAACATATAGACATCCACGCAGTTTAATAAGCAATGATAATAAGACTCAAAATCCACCCTACTCAATTACACCCATAAAGCACAAAACCGATATCCTACTCCACTACACTCATAAAACACAAATCCGACGATCAAATCCACTTACCTCTTCTGCTGTCTAGGCAAGCATATAGTAAAACAAATCCAATTAAAAACCCATCGACAAGTACAATCAATGCAAGCTCCAAGTATCAAAACAAAACAAGTCCAAACATAGTCTAGTACATAAAGCCAAAAGATAAATAAACATCCTTGTGGCTGCAGGGGACTAGCAACTGGAACTCTCTCCTGACAGCATCAACCTGAAAATAGTAAATATCTACGAGGTGAGTCAACTCCTCAGCGGGTAACAACTGATATACATAGTAGAGAAATAACATCTAGTACTAATCATGCGTACAGTCTCCTGATATAAGAAGGATAAAATGCAACTGTAGTAAACAGGAGAAAACTGTACACTAACCAGGATCAGGTACAAGGATAAACAGTCCGAGAGGTATAGAAATCCTGTATGCATGTCAAGCATGGCCATCCAACCAAAATGCAACAAATAAATGCAGCAAACATAATCACAAGAAATAAATGCATCAATGCGTATGATGCCAATGATGCGTCCTGGTCACCCCTGACACCAATCAACCATATCACACACAATAGTGAGACAGAGTGGGTAGGGCTGTGACAATCGTGCACTCTGTCGTCACTGCTCCTGATGAGTGACCGAGTGGGCGGGATGCTGTCGGAGTACACCTATCCTCCTACCCCAAATCATAAATGGGGGAGCGCAATGCTCTCATCTCCCGGTACATGATGACAGGGAGGAATCTCTGTCGGCTACCACACTGCGTCACACTACCCATGAGCGGACCAACGAAGCCAAACAAAGTCCCTGCTGCAACACACTCTGCCTGAATCGACCACTAACCCATGAGTGGTGGTGTGTGCAGATCCATGTAACTGGCGATGTGCTCAACAATAATGGAGCAGAACATCGCACAACATGCAATCATGCGAATGGTACATGACACTAACCATGGAAATATACTGAGCTAATCCATATATATATAGAAGGTGTACCTTAGGTCAATGAATCAAATCAAAGGTACACAGATAAGATAAGGTATAAAACCTAGGTCCTGAACATGGTGAAGAATGGTATATCACTACCCCCTATAAGCATGTATAAGCAGGTAAGAAATAACATGATATGCAAAATAAGTATCAACCAAGCATGTAACAAGTATCGGGTAGTGACTAACCGGAACAGATAAGAAACATAATTATTACAATTTGTTAAATTCACTACTATGCATATCAAACGACATAAAGTCAGAAGTACCCACCTCTAATAGGAATGCCCAAATCCGACATCGAGATACTCGTCTCGCGTCAAAGTCCTGTAGTACATGGTATCCAAATTTAGCTAATTATATATAAATAAATTAGCTAAATCAAATCCCCGAGAAGCTAATATAAACCCAGATCCAATTATAAACCCTAATTGAATCATTTAACTTCTCAATCATTTCTAATTAATCCCTTCGAATTAGGACTTGCAATAAGCATGGTAATCATAGCATCTTACCCGATTTAGCCCTAATTTAATACATGTACCTAGGTTAACATTAGTTATTAACAAATCCATCGATCATCGACAACATGATCAAAATAAAACCCTATACCTTACCTCAATTCACAGTCATTACATGAATCCACGACCGGAGACAACTTGCAGCCAATAAACCTGACTGAAGCGAGGTAAATGATGCTGCCCTCTAAATCAAATACCCTACATTTTAGTGTCTAGATTAGAATGGAGCTCAAAAATCATTACAGTAGTCCAAACAACACAGAATCTACAACAAGGATAAAATTCTCTACTCCTTACCTCACTACCTAGCCACTGTTGGCGCTGGAACAAGATGCTGCAGGATGGGGTTGCTGTCGGAATCAAAAACACCCCACAATACACAAAACCTCACCAATCCGTGACCTAGATTAGCAGCAAGGAGAGGATCAAGTTCATGAGTGGAGATTACTGCTCAACAATAACCTAATTCCAACCAAAACTTACCTCCAAGATCAAATAGGGCACGCGGCTGGAGGCTAGGGCAGAGGCAAGGGATCGGCGGTGTCGCGAGCTCAGAGAGGAGGAGGAGTCGGCCGGTGTTAGGGAAAAGGGTGCGGCGGTGCTACTCGTGTCGAGAGTCGGCGGCTAGTGCTCGGGATCTCCACGGCTAGGGCACAGACCGACGGTGGCTCGGCGGAGAAGGAGAGGAAGATGACTGGCGTCGCAGGAAGGGAAGGAGAAGAAGATGAAGCGGTGTCGGGCAGAAGAAATGAAGAGAGGGAGAAGAAGTAGAAGGAGGAGGAAGGTAACCGCCGGGGCGGTTAGGGCTTCGGCGTCGGCACGCGCAGGGGAGGAGTCGGGCACACGGCGTCAAAGAAGAAGCGGGGAAGAAAAAAATGAGGAAATAGAAAATAAAGAAAAGAAAAGGAAATAAAGAAAATCAACATTTCCTCGCTAAAACGGGATAGCCTAAACAGACTTTTCCTGGCCTCGTTTTCATCCCCGTTAACTCGTCTATACGAGCTCCGAAAAATTCTCGAAAAAATTTCTAAAAATTCCGGAAAATTCCCTTATTAATATTCGCCTATTTTCGATATTTTACAAATCCCACCAGAGATACAATGGATGTAGAGCCTCACCGTGTTCGACATATCCTACAATCGCGTCTTGAGGCTGGTACCGACGTAGGGACAATTCCTAGTGTTCGACGAGAGTGGATTCGTACGAAACCTGAAACTCTGTGCGCCACAGATCCGGTTGCCATACGCAACGTTTGACAGTGGCAGTTCGGTTAATCGGACACAACGTACTTTGAGAGATGGCAGTCAGAAGTCAAGGTGATGTGAAAATCAGAAGTCAAGAGGCGTAGCAGTCAAAAGTCAAGGAGACGTGATAGTCAACAGTTAGGGAAAAGAAGGAGGTAGACCGCTTGACGTCATCAGCCACATAATTTTCGATCGGGTACATATGGGTCAGGATCCCAGATCAAAGACATGAAACCTAGCCTAGAGTAAGGCTTGACCTTCCCTGACCGGTCTGGTTTTCTCAACCTGATCGGCATAGACAGGCTTGGTACTTTCAGTAAAACAATTCTCGGTTGGCCCTTCCAGTACTCCAAGCATGAAAGATGAGACCCTCGTCGCAACTCGTATCCCTCATCAAGACTCAAACCAGACGCCATGTTGTAAGAGTCATCTTGAGCTATCCATAGCTAAACTCGGGCAGGACAGAAGGCATCAGGCGACTACAATGTCAGGGAATCATAACCGTCTGTCAGAGAATAGTTGTCATATGTTAGAGAATATTCTAAGGGTCTGCTGTCATCTATGAATGGAACCTTCTTTCAGTTTATAGGAGGATGTCACGCGTCCTCCATCACCTGACAGATCCTGACACTCGACATTCTTTGATATCGCTCGGGCTCCAGAGGTACGCACAGTCATATAAAAAGGGAGGTCTTCTCCCTTGAGCAGGTACACTCTCTTGCATATTCGCACTTGTCTTCTACAATTCTTTTTCTTTCATACACTGTTCTTCTGGGAAAAAAGTACCTGACTTGAGCGTCGGAGGGCCTACGCTGAGACTTTTTCCCTGGTTTCTGGTCTCTAACATTTCATGTGCTTGTCTAAGTGTGCGCAGAGCCTAAGTACCACCGGCTTAGTCACAGCCGCCCATCAGTCCCACGCGTGGGTCCGTTTTCTCGGGCATATACACAGGGGTGTCCAAGTCGCCTCTCCATCAACGCTAGTGACATCTCAACCGACCTTCGTCTGACTCAAATTTCGGACAGAATCACTATCGTTGGAAGGGCTCGCAGCAGTAGCTAGCGTTCCCCTACTCGTGATGGCAGTGAAAAGCTGGAGGAGGTGGAGGGAGCGGAAGGCCCGGCAAAAGACATAGAGGATGACGACGTTTCAGAAGTTGGACTTCGCGGTGGAGGACGTGATGGGCTGCCTGAAGGAGGAAAACGTGATCAGGAAAGGTGGCGCTGGGATCGTGTACAGGGGTAGCATGTTGAGCAAGGAGGAGGTGGCTGTCAAACACCTCGTTGGCTAGGGCGTGGGATCGGAGCATGACCGGGGATTCACTGTCGAAGTGATGACGCTGGGAAGGATCCACCACCGTAACATCATGTGCCTGCTGGGCTTCGTCTCAAACAGGGAGACCAACCTGCTGCTGTACGAGTACATGCCCAACGGGAGATTAGGGGATATGTTGCACGACAACAAGGGGGTGCAACTCGGGTGGCATGCAGGTGCAGTGGCGCATCGCGACGGAGGCCGCCAAGGGGTTATCCTACCTCCACCACGACTGTTCGCCGCTCATCCACCACCGCAATGTCAAGTCCAACAACATCCTCCTCGACTCCAACTTTGAGGCGCACGTCGCCGACTTCGGCCCCGCCAAGTTCCTGCATGACCTTGGCGCCTCCAAGTGCATCTCCTCCATCACCGGTTCCTACGGCTACATCACCCTCGATAAATAATTAAATTCTCGAATCACAAAATACGTATGTTCATAACTTAATTTTTCTTGTAGAATACGCATACACGCTGCAAGTGGACGAGAAGAGCAACGTGTATAGCTTCGGCGTTGTGTTGCTTGAGCTGATCACAGGGCAACGGTCGGTGGGCGGCTTAGGCGATGGTGTGGACATTGTGAGATGGGTGTGGAAGACGGTATTGGGAGTGAAAGAGGATACTGATTTAGCAGTCATTATGGCGATTGTGGACAACAGGCTGACTCCAAGTCCGGCGGAGCTGATCACCAATTTGTTCAAGGTGGCAATGCTCTGTGTGGAGGAGCAAAGCACTGACCAGTCGACGATGAGGGAGGTGGTTCACATGCTCTCTGATCTCGACGTCGCTGCCCGCTAGCCGATGCCTCCTTGTCCTCTAATTAATGGCGTTCACGATGATCATGTAGATAATTTTACACTTTCGGGGTTTGTTTCTACGCCGCGATAGTAGATTTTGTAATGTATGTATATGTTTGAAGCATATAATAACAGTAGTGGTAATTCTGTTAGTCCGTCATAGTAGGAATATGATAATCTCAATTTGTCTTATTGATTATTTCTGGGATGATCAGTTTTCTAGAAGTTTTTCATCGACCACCAAGGTAAATCGGGAAGCGCAGGCAGCGGCCAGCCCAGAAGCCCAGTATCCTTTAGTTACACCCTCCATTTGGAAGAAAAATTCTTATAAATATGTCATAGCTGAAGTTCGAACCATAAGTATCTGAGTGATAATTTGAATATTCTACCATGGCACCATGGCCCCAGGGACTAGTCCGGCGTGGTAGAGTTCTATGTGAATGGATAGGATGAATTCAAGAATCTTCTTATTTCACCTCTCGCACTAATTTTCCTCTCACCTTTTTGTTTTTTTTTTCAATTTATCAAATGGTGTACATAGATTTTTAAATTTACCAAAAGATGTATACTATTTTATTATTTACCAAAGAGCACATATTTTTATAGTGATCTTTCAATTTTACTCTCCTGATAAAATTTTCTCTGTCATTTCTCTCTCTTTTCTCTTTCCAACTATGCATGCATCATCTATTCTCTTTCCTCTTCTCATTTTTCTTTCCTCTCTTTTACATGCCGATTCTTTTAAAAATATTTAACACTCCCGAGAAGTCAAAATAAACAATGGATAGTATCATTTGAACTTCTTGTAACAGCAAAAATTCATAGAAACTGAAATGGATACAATCGGAGCTCTCTAGGTCTAAAATCTACTGATTGACCTAGAGAGCTCCAATTGCACCCATTTCAGTTCCTGTAAATTTATGGAGTTGCAAGGAGTTCAAATATACTATCCATTGTTTATTTTGACTTCTCAATTGTGTTAAAATATAATAAAAAAGAATCATTAAAATTCTCCACTTTATTGGTTTTCAATTTTCTGTAAATTAATTGGACGTTGGTGAATAAATTTGAGGATCAGTTGATAAAAATTTATGTTCAATACATATAATATCAATTAAATAAATAAATAAATTAGAACAACTCATTAAATTAACTAAATAAATTTGAACATATACGTGTTTAGCTTATTAATATTCATGAATAGTATTTATGAATAATGTTCGTAAACAACGTTCATGAACATGTTCATTAATAAAATTCTTATCAACTTGTTGAATAAAGATAAAAATATTTAAAATGAATTTAAATTATTAAACTGAATAACCGATCAAATAAGTAAAAGATTCAAATAATCAAATAAGCTTGAATTGAGAACTCAATAATATCTAAATAAACCAAGCTCAAGTTAAACTTGAATCAAACTCAAGCTCATAGAAAATAAATCAAATTAAATTGGAACAATTATTTCAATAACTTGATTCATTTTAGATTCAGTTTGATTACCTTATCAAAAATTTAAGCTTGAACATTCTAAATTTTGGCTCGACTTCACTTGTTTACGTTCCTATTTCAGTAGAGTAGGGTCTGGATCTTCATGTGTTGCTTCATTTAGATTATTGAATACGCTCTCTGTGGATCTATTCGAGTATTTTTAGTGTGTTTAATTCAATTCATTAGAATATTGACGCGATGTAAATAGCTAGCCGGTGCCCACAATTTAAATTTATTTGATTCGAGATCAACTAGTTAGTATTTGTTATTTTCTTTCATTTCTTTCGGACATGAATACTCTGTTCTGTTTGGTTAGTCTTTTATGTGCAATAATCTCTAAACAAAATATAGGATTAATACTTGAACATAAACGAATATTTAATTTTATCATGAATATTCGGTATGTACTGAGAAATGTGGATGTGAATGTATCGGCAGAGTTCATCAATCCTTGCCCTGTCTTTTTTGATTCATTTGTTGTGGTTGTTGCAATCGTTCCAATTTATTGATTGTATTGGCAAAAATCAAAGACTTTATAATTGAGACAACATGCATAAAGATACATAAATATTCATCACCGGCCGGCGACTCGTACAAAAGAGTGAAAGCGTGCAAGCTTCACAATTTTTTTCCTTCTAATTGACGGTGACTTTTCCGACCATGCCGGCGCCCTGGTGGGGAGAGCAGTAGAAGCTGTAGGAGCCTTTCTCCTTCAAGGTGACGGAGTAGGTCTCCCCCGGCGCGTTGAGCAGGTCTTCCTCCCCCATTGAGATGCCCCCGGCGTCGACCCCCTTCGGGATCTCGTCCTCGTCGAACACGACGTTGTGCGGGAACGCCGCGTTGTTCTTGAACACGATCGTCTCCCCCGACGCCACCGAGAAGCTGTTGGGCACGAACGCCAGCTCTCCGGTGTCGGAACCCAGCAGCACGTCGAAGGCCATCGCGTTGCTCGCCGCCACCATCGCGCTCGCCGCCGTCGCGACCACCGCCAAGCCGGCGGCATCCCTCAGCGACGCCCGGACCACCATCGGCTGGGTCGTTCTCCTGCCGCCGCCGCCGCAGCTTCGGGCGGCGACCTTGAGCCCGGCGAAGGAAGGGGCCGTAGCTGCTGCAGAGGTGAGGCTGGCCATGGCAATGTTACTACGATTTGAAGCAGGGAATCAAGGAGGAAAGTGTCGGATTATTAATTTATAGATCACAGTCACAGCGTCGTTTATTTGTGTGGCTAATATCGGACCAAGGGGTTATCGTTATCTCCTAAGCTTCGCTGCTATTGGCAAGTGGTGGATGAGGTAGATCCTGTCCAGTGGCGATGGCAGATTTTTTTTCCCCCTGAACTTCCGTTCGTTCAGGTTCAATATCTAGTTGGACCGGCCGACGTGTCAAATTTTGGGCCTTTTGATGCCGGCATAAAAAATCTGCCACGTAGCAAATACTTGGAGAAGGCTACAAGCCATATATCTAATCCGACTATCGATTAGATCCTATAAAAGTCTACAATCTACACGTTGAAACGTAGAGGCAAATTTCTTAAGCTTCAATGATTTTGAATCAGACTAAGCCTGGGACTAATCCGCGTACACTTGATGTAATAAGAAGATTTTCATGGATCCATCCATCCAAGCGACGCATGAGAAATTGCTAATACTTCTCTTGATGGTTTGCAGGTGATGATTAGACATCCTCTTAGACAAATAGATCGGCGCACATAATGTAGTCATATATACACACGAAATTTGAAGTTTCAATCTCTTAATTAGCTACAGACAGAGGGCAAAGTGAAATTTAATACTTACTAACGAAGCCACCAAAGTCTGTGCATCACTGGATCACATTGAGATACTGTTCGAATCAGGACAATGTCAGAATAATTACATACGGCAAACTGGACTCAATCGCCTACGTTAATTACAAATTTACAAACCCTGTAAAATGTACGTTTAGAACCTTCTAATATTTCATACTAGACATTTTAAGGTAAATACATTTTGAGATTTATGATCTTCTGGTGGGCAACAAATATTCATTGCTTGTACTTGCGTAGCTAGCTTTGCACCGACAGTCCACGAAAGCAGACCGGTTACTTTAAACTTGGTAAATTATTGTCCAAATCTCAGTGGCTATTACGGCGAATTGTTGAAATGAACATAGTAGTCCAGGTCAGCATCATCGGAACTAATATCATCGCCAAAGACATCTTCCTCAGTGTCATCATCACAATCACTGAAATCAGAATCATAAGAGTCGTCATCATCTTCCAGATCTTTGCCTTCATCATCATCGTCGTCATCCTCATCATCCTCATCATCATCATTGTCTTTCTGAAAATGAAGTCAATGCTCAGTTGATTAGCCATATCCAATTGAACAATAATACCAAACAAAAAAAAATCTCAAATAACAAAAGATCTTTTCCCCAGATAAATTAGCCTCTACAGAGGAAACGATGCTTGATTGGGAACAAGTTCACAATACAATCAACAAGGAATTGTAAGCATTCAAGTCTATTCTAACACATCAGTTCAATATGGTAACGACAAAGATTATGTAACTTATATGATATTTACCTTATCTAGATTTGCTGGTTTGAAAGGTTCCATTGTGTTAGGAACCCAGATCTTTATGTCTTTCTCAATTCCAGAACTTGCAAGCATGGTGGTATGAGGGTGAGATACAATACAGTTCACCACATGTTTATCTCCTTCCATAGCACGTAAAAGTACCCCATCTTTCTTTCTCCAAATAAATATGCGACCACAGTCGGATCCACTAACTACATAGTCACAATTAGGTCCATAGAAATTCACACCCTTCACAGTCTTTCTGTTACGATGTCCTTTATACACCTTAATCCCTTGGCTCAAGTTGGATGTAGATATTGGAACTGAATTGGAGTTATCATCTGGATGGCTATCAGAAAGCCAGGAGACAGGATTTGAACCCAGACCTTGATCTTTTTGAAAGAGATAGATATATTCATTCATATAAGAGACCAGCAGCTCACTTGAATCAGAGAAAGACAATCCTGTTATCCCTTGTGTGTGATGAATCAGATGTGGAGGGCAAAAGTTTTCACATGGAAGACCATAATTAGTTGATCCATCCCATTTGTACTTGCGAATGTCATACACCCGAGCATAGTCATCAGCACCAGCAACTGCAAGACAGTTTGGATTTCTTGGGTCTAATGAAATAGCCATGAGACTGACAAATGATGTATAAGTTGTTCTTCTCCTAAACGATCTGCATATGAAGAGCTTTGTTGAATTTTTGGATCTAAGATCAAACTGAGAGCAAGCAAACTGTATCAGAATCGTGTATATGAAATTTGCAGAAACACAGAGAAGCAAATTACACACTCACATGCTGAACTAGACCATCTTCACCAGCGCTATAAAGAACATAGGGATTTCTAGGTTCAAAAGCAACCTTATGGATTGCACCATCATGTTCAGCTAGCAATTCTGTAGTTACCTGACCACCTTCACGCAAATGGGCAAGCCTTACCTGATGAAAATTTAGTGACCCCAAGAGAGCATTTCTCATAAAGAAGAAACAGAGAGGAAATTCTATAGCAGTATATTACCTCACCATCTGCAGCAGATGTAACAATTGTCTGATCATCCGTACAAGGCATGATGTGTGCTTCGAAAACATTGTTTTTATGACCAGAGTGGAAGCAAGTCCTTACAGTACCAACCTCCCAATCCCACAGTATTACCATTTGATCATCTGATCCTGATACAAGAATGCTCCCATTCTCATTCAAGCTCACCGTATTTACACAGCCATTATGCTTGTTAAGCTTTCTGTCAAGTCCCAAATACAGAACAAGATCCTGGTCAACAAGGATTTAGAAAGTTAAACACCAGCATTAAAGGAAGCAAAAATAAGCATGCAAGTCTAATATAATTAAAAGGAAAATAAGGGGGAAAAAAGTAGTTAGAAGCAATTTGACGGCTGTAAGGCAAATTGCACGACATATAAACCCTACAAAGTGCAAATAAATTTCTTTTAATTTTCCAATCTGATTTTGAAGTCCAAACTGTAAAACTTTAGCAATTCAATCCATACATTTGTTATTTTTTCTCATCCTGAAATTACTACTGTAGGTTTCATGTTTTCCAATCACTCTCTTATCATAAGGCAGAAGCACCAACAATACACATTTTTCTCTGACCAGCTTTGTTTTTTTCAAAGCCAAGCTGAAGAAGCCAGTTCAACTGGTTAACCAGGGAACCAGAAGCCAAACTGGTTCAATCAGCAGGGAAAATCCGTTTTGAACTGAAACAGTACATGGTTCAACCAGAAAAACCAGGAACCAGATCGGCCACTGCTTCATCCACTCTCCAGTATTAAAAGCATTGCTCATGACCACAAAGTTCAGACAAGAAAGTGCATAGCACCAACACCAAAGTGTGGATTCCTTGAATTGCGCCAAAGACAAGGTAAGTTGTCAATTATAAGTAAGCACTCCATTCTGCAATAGGGATGACAATGAGTAACCTATAATCTTGTATCTGCAAGTCCTAGACTGATTTAAGTTTAATTCAATAACCAATTATACTTAATAATCAAATTCAAATTTGCTTCAAATTACAGATTTATGGGTACCCACATATGTCCATTCAAGTCAGATGCCTGCAGGTACCCATTTATCATCTAAAATAATTATTTAGACAGGTTCACTAGTGATTTTTACTGGATATGTGTTCAGGCAGTACCAAAAATATGGGTACCTGATCCACTATCATCCCCTATTCTGAATTTCTTTCCAAGTCATAGCTTAACAATAGGCTAGAGGTCTTGGATTAATAGAGTTATTAGAGTAGCGAGTTTAGTTTCACATATATTTTAGGCTTGGAGTTTCCATATTTATATATGTAATTATCCCTTTACAACATATACAATAGATTTATTTGCTAAACTTCACATGGTATCAGAGCATGCCCTTTAGGCTAAATTTTCCTCCCAACAAAATTAATTCAACAGGTTCACAAAGGTCAACATCTTGTGGCAGCAGAATACAAAAATAAAATGGGGAAAAGAGAGGAAAGAGATGGCAATGTATACTACAGATAAGATTAGGAGAGTGAGTAAAATGGAACATATTAGTTTTGTTAGGACCAAAAGTAGCTAGAGGGAGGGGTGAATAGCTCGTCGCGTTCGCTCGGTGCTTGGCGTTGCTTGTTTCTTCAAGAATATGCAGCGGAAAATACAGAAACAAATACAACCACGCTAACACTAGGATTTTACTTGGTATCCACCTCCAAAGGAGGTGACTAATCCAAGGATCCACACCATGCACGCACCCTCCACTATGAAACACTCCTTTTCGGTAACTACCGAGGGCGGAGAAGCCCTACAAGACTCTCGGTACAAGAAGAAGGAAAGGGAAACAAAATACAAGCACAAAGCTTACAATGAATGCAGAAAACCCTAACCCTAGCTTCTCTTCTTGCCTTTGATCCGCCTCTTGACTCGGAGAGCTTCCAAGAACCTTCAAGAACTGGCGATCACGAGCTTTGAGAGTGCTGTGGAGGAGCTGGCGAAGATCTGAGATAAAACGGTGAAGAGATGCCGAAGGAAATGAACGCCTGCGGCCTTTATCGACGCCAACGGTCGGTTCCCGATCGATTCGAATGTTCCCAATCGATCGGGGAGGCTTTGGATCGATCCACGGATCGATCCAGAGCCTACGATAAGCGCTGGATCGATCCACGGATCGATCCGGCGCTTATCGCGCGAAGTCTCCCCAATCGATCCACGATCGATTGGAACATCTGATCGATCCACGGATCGATCCGAGGCTCTGCTCGCAGAAGCCCGGATCGATCCACCGATCGATCCGGCTCTGAATCGATCCATCGATCGATCCAACACTTGGTTTTGCCCAAACCAAGTTCCAAGCCTCTCAAACCAACATTCGGTCAACCTCGACTGTTGGTACATCATGCCTAGCATCCGGTCACCCTTCGACTCAATCCCTTACCAAGTGTCCGGTCAATCCTTCGACCCACTTAGACTTTTCTATTCATGTCAAGTATCCACCAATCCTTTGACCTACTGGACTTCCCAACACCGGATGTCCGATCATCCTCGATCCATCCGGATTTTCCTTGCACGGCTTCACTCACTGTGACTTTCACCTAGCTTCACTCACTAGGGTTTTCCTTCCGCCTAGCTTCACTCACTAGGGCTTTCACCGGCTTCACTCACGGGACTTTCACCTAGCTTCACTCACTAGGGTTTTCCTTCCGCGGCTTCACTCACCGGGACTTTCACCCAGCTTCACTCACTAGGGTTTTCCTTCCGCCTGGCTTCACTCATCAAGTATCCGGTCAACCTTGACCTACTTGACTCTTCTTCAATCAATTTCTTATTGTCAAACATCTAAACTCAAACCAAGACTCTGCTTGGTCATCCAGGTCAACCTTGACCTGAGGGATATTGCACCAACAATCTCCCCCTTTTTGATGTTTGACAATACCACAATAACACTTACAATACCACATGTAAGTTAGGCTAATCCTATAGCCTCAATCTTCATGCCACTAGGTAATGAACATATAAATTAAGCTCTTCATTCTCCCCCTACGAGGGCACACTCCCTCTAGGTAATGAAAGCCTAACTTACACCCGTTCATAGGTCCTTTCATTCTCCCCCTATTGGCACACATCAACCCATCTTTGGGCACACATCAACCCATGCCCCAATTTTGGGTACACATCAACAAATCCATTTGTTGACGACTCTCCCCCTGAAGAGTTACTCATCATTGTTCACAACATCACTCGTTGTAATCAACACGATAATGAAGGTCCCATACCCTTCATTTATCCTTAACTTCTCCCTCAATGTAGACAAATACCCAACCTTGAGCATTATCTAACCACTTGAGTTCCCACTTGAAATAATGAGGATATCCACTCCCCATTTCAAGTTCAAAAGCTCATACATGAGCATTTTCTTTAAAGAAGGTTAACCACCTTCCAAGGTTCATGAAAAATAATTTTCATGTCTTTAAAGAGTCCCTCCCCCTAAAGACATGGTGGTAACTTCTGTCATTGCACCAACAATGACTTGGAATCCCCAAAACTTTAGGAAACCCAATTTTAGAAGTTTTGAGGTTCAAATATTCAAAATTTGAAACAAACCTCAACCTAAACTTCAATGAAGCCTTCCTTAACCAATCCATCCTTGTTTTCACATGAAAACACCCTTTGTATGTATACAAATGTATTTTAGGGGTTTGGAATGGTTACCTAGACTCAAAGAGGTTCAAAGATGCTGAAATCAAGCCTTCCCAGCCAAAATCAGCAACTTGGATCGATTGGAGTTGGGTTCCAATCGATTGAACCTTTCTGAATCGATCCACTGATCGATTCAGACTACCTGGATCGATCGGCTGATCGATCCAGCGAGCTTCTGCTCGCGGGAGAATCGATCCACGGATCGATTCGGGCACTCCAATCGATCCATGGATCGATCGGAGCTCTGATAGTTGCTGAAATTCCATTTCAGTCAACTTCAGAAACCCCTAGAAAATTCTACAAAAATCCAAAAATCATGAAATTTCGTGTAGACATTATTTAGGGCATACTTAATCATGGAAAAATAGCTTTCTATGAAAATACATCATATTTTCAAAGATTGACACAAACTTGAAAACTTGCAAAAACTTTAGTGTTTTTCTTCAAGTTTGTGTCTAACTATTCAATGGTAATTACTATCAAAAGATAGCCTTCACCAAGGTTTTCCAAAAACATTTTAAAACCATTTTCAAAACCAATATCCCATCATGTTCCTTGGGCATAATGCACATTACTTGTACATTAGCTTTCCCAATGATGGGAAAACACATAACTATGTGTTTTGATGAACCTAAAACTCAGAAGAATGCACTAAATCAACATGTTGAGTTTTGTTCATCATCCTAACATCTCACTTGTATCTATTGTGGACAAAACACATACAAGTCACCTTATAGTCTTTGTGAGATGTAGATTTTGGTTTTTGCCCTAATCTAGGGATCATGCATATTTATCTAGGCATTTTAGAAATATTAGACATCCACCTAGGATGTCACTCGTTAATAAGTGTTGTTAAATGCCATTTGTCCTTAATTACAAGGAATTAAACTTAATGCGTGATAATGTTATGGCATACATCAAAAGAAAATAATTTTCAAAAGAAAATATCCTATTACTACATGATGTATGAATGTCATGACATGGTATTTTTGGATTTTTCATAATAAAACATGAATGCAAAACTAGACATGATGTCATGGCATATGATGGGCAAACAATCATGGCAAAATTTAGCATAAATAAAATATACCTAGATTAACTATCTAAGTATCCTTAAAGTCTTAGCTAAACTTACACCTTAAACCTAGATTGCCCTAAAGTGCTACAAGAGAATGCCAAAGCCTAAATTGGCATTTCTAATTTCCTTGATTTAATGTATGCCAATTGAAAATAAACATGTCCTCAAATGTTGGCATATTCCATTTTTCCTCAAGAGTGATTACATAAATCAAGGCCCGGATTGCCTTAAATTTCCAAGAGAATACCAAAATCCCAACTTGGTATTTCTCAAGGTTTTCCCAATTTGTGTCATTTTAAGATAAAATCAATTTTTCACCATTAGACACATTTTACTTTTTCAAGGAGTAATCAATAATTCCATTTCATTTTCAAAGGTTAACTAAAACCTTGAAAATGCTCCTTGAGTGTCAATTTCCTCAAAGTTGGGTTAACTACCCTTCTAATCGGAGTTGACACTCTCTAACCCATCTATGGGGTAGAGAAGATGCTCCTAGGAACCCAACACCTATTGGTGCTCCTTGAATGCTCTAGGTACTCACTAGGGATAACTTCCCTACATACCTTCCTAGTGACCTTGTTGGGCTTCTTAGAAGCCTTGGTCACATTTTCTAGGTCAACTCTAGGGATAGCTTCCCTTGTAACCTTCTTTGTGACTTTCTTAGACTTCTTAGAAGTCTTAGTCACATTTATTGCAAAAATACTCTTAGGGATGACTTCCCTAGTATTCTTGGCTTGACCACTAGACCTAGGGTTTGTTCCATAACTATATGGAACTCTATGGTAAGAGGGCACATCCTTCTTAGCCTTTGGTTTGTATCCCAAACTTTTATGGCCATTAGATGACCTTTGTGCTCCTAGACCTAGGCTATGCTCATTTTGCCCTTTTAGGATATTTTCCATCCTTTTTAAGGTCCTTTCCATTTTATCAAGCCTTGACCTCAAGACTTGATTTTCTATCACTAAGTCCTTAGTTTTAGATTTTTCATTTGATTCATGAGCATATTTGTTCTTGAGCTTGTATCTAAAATCCTTAGAGTTCTTGCCTATACTTTTACCTACATTCCTAGCCTTAGGTGTAGTGGTTTTAGCATGAAAAGCTATATGTTTTTCTTTAACGCTATCATGCTTTCTATTTTCATGGTAAATAGCATTAAAATGATAAAAGTTAGAACTATCATGCTTTTTACCATAATGTAAAGGGGTAGGCTCAATAAATGTTACCTTCTTCTTTACCTTGGAGGCTCCCCCTTGACGAATGCCTCCTTGAGCCTTGACCATCTTCTTCCCCTTGGGGCATTGACTTCGGTAATGCCCTTTTTGATTGCAAGAGAAGCACACAACGTGCTCCTTGCTCTTCTTTGTTCCGGGGATGGTCTCCTTGGGCTTCGCCTTGCCCTTTTGTGCCACTTGGCCCTTCTTCTTGACCAATTTAGGGTACTTGCTCTTGTAGTGCCCATGTTCCCTACACTCAAAGCATATAATATGATTTTTATTTTTAATTGAAATATTTATACCTTTGCTTGTAGGGGTGGCATCTTTCCCTTTGGATCCGGAGGTAGAAGCTTCCTCTTGATCCGATCTTGATTCTCCTCCATTTGATTTTTCTTGACTCGTGGAGGTAGAAGCTTCGTCAATCTCTTCATCTCTTGACCCGGATGTAGAAGCTTCTCCTTCTTCTTGATCCGGTGTCACCAAGGATTGCTCCCCCTCAATCCTAGAGGTGGAGGCTTCATCATCTTGAATATGAAACAAGGAGTACGCTCCTCCTTGTTCCCTTCGTTGCATTCCCTTGAAGATGAAGCTTCCTCTTCTTCGGAGGTGGAGCATCTCTCAACCCCTGAGTCCTCCTCTTGGTCTTGATCCAATGAGTCGCCCTCTTTGGATTCTTCTTGATTATGACAGTGGAGGGATCTCTTGAGCCTTCGCCAATTTGCTCCAAAGCTCCTTGGCATCTTCAAACTCTCCAATTTGTTCCAAGATGTTGCTTGGCAATAAATTGACCAAAAGCTTGGTCACTTTGTCATTGGCCTCACATCTTTGGATTTGGTCTTGGCTCCACTTGCTCCTTTTGGGTACTCCGCCCCTGGAATTTGTGGGAGCTTCAAACCCTTCCATGAGAGCAAACCATTGCTCTATCTCCATCATAAGAAAATTTTCGATTCTTGATTTCCAAGAATCGAAGCTTGTAGATGAATATGGTGGAGCCACCCTTGTGTCAAATCCAAGTCCATCTTGGAATTGCATCTTGAAGTTGAGCTTGATAAAATCTTGAACTTGAAGAATTTGCTCCAACTTCTTCACCCCTCTAGCTTTTCTTGTTATGCTTGACCCTTCCGGCGATGATTCCGGTGAAGAGCGGCCTTGCTCTGATACCACTTGTTAGGACCAAAAGTAGCTAGAGGGGGGGTGAATAGCTCGTCGCGTTCGCTCGGTGCTTGGCGTTGCTTGTTTCTTCAAGAATATGCAGCGGAAAATACAGAAACAAATACAACCACGCTAACACTAGGATTTTACTTGGTATCCACCTCCAAAGGAGGTGACTAATCCAAGGATCCACACCACGCACGCACCCTCCACTATGAAACACTCCTTTTCGGTAACTACCGAGGGCGGAGAAGCCCTACAAGACTCTCGGTACAAGAAGAAGGAAAGGGAAACAAAATACAAGCACAAATCTTACAATGAATGCAGAAAACCCTAACCCTAGCTTCTCTTCTTGCCTTTGATCCGCCTCTTGACTCGGAGAGCTTCCAAGAACCTTCAAGAACTGGCGATCACGAGCTTTGAGAGTGCTGTGGAGGAGCTGACGAAGATCTGAGATAAAACGGTGAAGAGATGCCGAAGGAAATGAACGCCTGCGGCCTTTATCGACGCCAACGGTCGGATCCCGATCGATTCGAATGTTCCCAATCGATCGGGGAGGCTTTGGATCGATCCACGGATCGATCCAGAGCGCCTCTGTGCTCTGGATCGATCCACGGATCGATCCAGCGCTTATCGCGCGAAGCAGCCGCGTCCCAATCGATCCACTGATCGATTGGAACATCTGGATCGATCCACTGATCGATTGGAATATCTGGATCGATCCACGGATCGATCCAGAGGCTCTCTGTTCGCTTAGGAGAAGCCTGGATCGATCCACTGATCGATCCAGCTCCTGGATCGATCCACTGATCGATCCAACACTTGGTTTTTGCCCGAAACCAAGTTCCAAGCCTCTCAAACCAACATTCGGTCAACCTTGACCTGTTGGTACATCATGCCTAGCATCTGGTCACTCCTTTGACCTGCTAGGACTTCCCACCAAGTGTCTGGTCAATCCCTTTGACCCACTTAGACTTTTCTATTCATGCCAAGTATCCAGTCAATCCTTTGACCTACTTGGACTTCCCAACACCAGATGTCCGATCATCCTCGATCCATCCGGATTTTCCTGGCTTCACTCACCAGGACTTTCACCTAGCTTCACTCACTAGGGTTTTCCTTCTGCCTAGCTTCACTCACTAGGGCTTTCACCTGGCTTCACTCACCAGGACTTTCACCTAGCTTCACTCACTAGGGTTTTCCTTCTGCCTGGCTTCACTCACCAGGACTTTCACCTAGCTTCACTCACTAGGGTTTTCCTTCTGCCTGGCTTCACTCACCAGGACTTTCACCTAGCTTCACTCACTAGGGTTTTCCTTCTGCCTGGCTTCACTCACCAGGACTTCCCTGTCAAGTATCCGGTCAACCTTGACCTACTTGACTTTTCTTCAATCAATTTCTTATTGTCAAACATCTAAACTCAAACCAAGACTCTGCTTGGTCACCCAGGTCAACCTTGACCTGAGGGATATTGCACCAACAAGTTTATCATCACCTCTTCAAATCTCTATCTTCCCAAGTAAACAACATGGGTAAACAGTTTGAATTATTTTGTCTCTTATTCTCTATCTCCCTTTCACTGCTTACCTTCCTCTATCTTCACAAGAACACAGAACCTTAATTTACCATCCTATTCCACTTCCAGAATAGTTTTTAACGCCCATCATATCTTGAAAGAAGTTCGCAATGCCACCAAGTTGGCAAATATCTTTTCAGAGCTGTATTTAAATATGCATGCTGGCTATATATTTATAAATACATACATACATGTAGACACACAGCAATAATGGATGAAAGAAGTATATCCATTAACTAAATGTTTGTCTATAGTTCCTCCATTTTACTCAATAGTACCTTGTTTTCTCTGCATACCTTCACAGTTTTCGATCTGTAGTTAAAATCAAATTGCAAATACTAAAAGCTAGACACCCTCACTCCAAGCGTTAAGCAAGAGGGCAACCATAAACAAATTGGATGGAATTTTCAAGTCGACATAGTAAATTATCATAAAAAAGGAATATTTCCTTCCAGGAACCTTATCGCTCTCCACTCTCATATCACGAGCAATGACAAATTATTTGTTACCATGCGTTTCCATTTTCCAATTGAGTTTGTCATAAACCACAGCTGCTATGAGAGATTCTTCGAAAGTGCAAATTTGATCAGAATAATTTTAAAAGAAAAAAAAACGATCTAGAAATAAGGGAAGATAAAGAACTTCCGATAGATAGAATTTAGGAAAAAAGAAAAAAGCATGCACCTTTGAAGCCATAGCGCGTTGCGAGAAAGCTCTTGATGACAGGAGTCCAACCTCGCGTCGATACAAATCGAGGATCCCACAGTCGGAGCTCCTCTGGCGCTTGCCCAAGATCACCATTGCAGCGGCTCAAAGACGGTAACTACTTGAGGAAACACCGCACGTAAATTTCTCGTGTTAGAACATCACCGTCTCGAGGGCGACGGCGAAGGAAGGAGCATGGAAATGCGTGATCTCGTCGGGGATGACAAAGAGGGCGAGGGTTTCCACAATCGCAAGCGAGGCGGTTGCGGTTCGTGGTTTTTCTTATAGAAAACCTGGGTGATGCGCAAGGATCAGGTTCGACCCAATTGCATCGTCGTTGGCTTAAAAGTATTTGTTCGGATCGGACCTCGTAAATAGAAATTCTTTAAATAAATTTGAAATATAAAAAAAAAATCAAGGATAGTGCCAAGGTAGTATTTTTTTTTTTTTAAAAAAATTGTTAGTATTATTTTTTAACAATAAAAATAAGATTGAAATTTGAAACTACTCAATTCTTCATTGTCTTTTGGTTGTTAAATGTAATTCGACTACATAAGAATTAATTTGCAGGCAGGCCGTGTTTTTCATTTGTTTATAATAACCCTTGGATTGGTGAATTTTAAAAAACAAAATAAAATCGTACTGAATTGCCCTTAAATTTTTTTTATAAGTAACTATGATTCTTATTTTTAACATCCTTATTTTTTTTAAAAAAAACAATAGAGCAATGACCCAATTAGACCTTACAAGACACCTCTAATAAGGAATATGGATCATAATTCGAATTGAAATATCATGCCGCATGGCTGTTGCTTCCCGTAAGAACGTGCCATAAATAGAAATGAAGCTTATTCGCCATCAAAATCTGTTGATCAAGCTAAAAAAATTATCAGAATAATGTAATTCAATTGCATTACAGTACTTTGTAGGACAAAATGGTCTAAAGCTTATCGAGATTGTTATGATCAAGTTGAAAATTACAGAAAAATTGATAACCAATCATGCCTTAAAGAATTACCAATAGCATAAGCACTTAAATATGATCTATATGCAATTCGATGCATGTGTTAGATTCACCAGTTTTAACTCAAATCCTGTGAGATTTCAAAGCTTCAAAGCGAGCAGCCAGTGCTGAATAATCAGGCAAGTTTGGATGAACATGAGTGAATGAATTAATTTGTTGTGGAGGCAAAACTGGAGGAGGTACATTGGGAGGGGAAGGCGACTCCATTTCCTGCTCTCCATCAGTCTCTGATTCAAGACCATCTGAGTCATCAAACTTTATCTCCGAATTAACAGTCGGACTGATGCAACTGTTCCTTCTTAGTATCTTCTTCTCATTCAGGTTGGCAGTGTCCATGATATCATCATCCAAAGTGTTTGATAAATTGAAACTCTTAGAGCTGAAGAACCTCTTCTCGACGGCCTTGGCCTCATAATTTGAAGGAGCATATGCCCCTGATAGTTGGCTTAATTCCTGAGACTCTCTCTGAAGCTCTGCCTGATTAAAGTTTCTACATTTGCATGCCAAGGTATCCACAGGTGTTGACAGATCAAATGGATGAGAACTCTGACTGGGAAGATGAGCATCAGCTTGTGTAGCGTAAATTGCTTTTTCAGCAGATTCGGAAGCAGCTTGAGCAGCTGAGGCCGGGTCATTGAATTGCCATTCTCTGTTATTGTTAGGCCTAGGTAGTTGAGTGGAAAGATTAAATCACTCACTGATTGCTTAAACCAGAAGAGAAAAGAAGAAACCTGTTATAATCCTTTGGTTGTATAGGAAATGTAGGTCTAACAGGAATGTTTTTGGCATCTGCAAATTCCCGTGGTCCTTCCTGCAAAAATTATAATAGAGAGACCAAATAATTGGAAATTTGACAAAACACGATATACAGATATTCATTGGGCAACATAATCACAGGTTTTCAGATGCAAGCAGGCAAAATATCTGTGTTTAACTCTGTGTGTGTGTGCAGGAGAAAGGATTAGCAGCATACTATAACTTCCTCTGGAGGTTTGAGTAGCTCTTGCTCTGATTCTGTTGAATCCCATTGAACCTGATACTCCTTTGCTATTTCCTTCAAGACTTTCAGCTTGACTTCACCAGTAGGTTTCCTCACTGATAGCTTCTGAATTAACTGCAGAATAGAAAGAAAAGCAGAAAACAAGTGAAAATAAGTCTCCCTGTTGTATTTGTTAGCAGACACTATTCCTCTAAACTAAATCTGCATCCATATGCATGTAAAATAATCAGCCAAATTCACTATTAAAGTTATGAACATAGAACAAAGCTTTGAACATACTCCTTCTATACAGGATTTTTTGCTACATCTCTTTTCCTCAAAATACATGGTCCTAAAATTATCGGAAATTACTCCAAGCTCAATGTTTCTGTACCCTGAGAATCATGTTTAACCTTCCATTTTGAGGGTGAATCCAAGCCTCGTGTCATTGTAGACCTTGGATGAATTTAGTGTCACATCTCTTTATGAATACCTTGTCTAATGTTCAATCTCTGACTGATCACACTCCATAGTCCACTACATGTGGGATTGATGGCTTTTCATTCTCGAGGTTGGACAAGGAAATTTGTGGACCATAAACTAAAAATACCAAATAAACGGACATACAACAAAACAATCAAAAGGTACTCTAGGAGCAAAAATCTCACCATGCGATTAACTTCAGATTCAGGTCGCAGTTCAGTTGCAGTAGATACAAACTCTTTTCCATATTTCTTTTCAAAGATAAGAAGAAGTCGGCTAAGCTCTGGAATGTCTGAGCACCTTGGAGAGGCAAAGATCAAGCTCGAAATTCCTTCTTTTAGATCTAGCGGGCACTCCCTAAAATGTTAAGGATAATTTAGGACTTGTTCAAAGTTTGCTGATACTTGATTGATAGCAAAGTTATAACCTTTGTTTGGCAATGATAGGTAGGCGAGCAACTATCAGCTCGCAAAAAAGTTCAATGATGTCATTAGCTGCCATAACATTTTGTTCACGTATAACATGCTCAACCTACAAACAAATGCCGTTAATACAATGGATTAAAATATTTTCAAGAAACTACCAAAAGAGACACAATGTTCAACATATTCAAAGTATACACATACACACATAGATATACATATGTATATTATATCTCAAAAGGAATTCCAAAAGTTTGCATACTGAGAAGCTTGGCTATAAATTGTTGAATGACAAAATAAAAAAAAAAGATTAAATACTTCATAATTAAATGTGAAGAGCATCCCATAATTGAAATTCAATGGTACCAAAATGCTTATGTTACAACTCAAGAAAAAGGAAGTGACTACAACAGTTACTGCATATTAAATGACTTTCAGAGCTGATAGAAATTTCATGTTTAACTTTAAGCCAAAAAAAAAGTCATGGAGAATAGCAACTATATGTGGTAACATACTTCAGATGAGAGATCATGAAACATATTTGTCAGTGCCGTAACTTAATCACAAAGGAATGTTCATTAACAAATGAGAACAAAGACATTTGTAAATGTGCGCCACCGAACATTATGGTTCAGGAAAGATAAGTGAACGAACAAGAGAAAAAGATACAAACTCTGATGCGAGCTGTCTCGTTGCGGCCGGATTCGAGGAGAAGGGCGACATCACGCCGCATCTGCCGCACCTGCGCCTCCCGCTTGTTCCGCAGCAGCTTGATCCTAAACATCGCCATCTTCGCCTCCGCTTTGCTACACAAAACCCCGGCAAGTGATCAAATTTCAAGATTTTGCAAAGAAAAAAGAGGGAGGAAGAAGCAACAGAGTGGTGGGAAGAGAAACCAACCATTTGGAGGAGTTGAAGCCTCGGAAGAGGATGGAGGAGATTCCGCTGCCCATCAACTTCTTGAGGGCTCCAATGGGCGACTTATTGATCTCGGAGGCCATTTCCAGATGCAGTCGGAGCGGCGAGTGCGCAGGGTGTGCGTGTGTGAGAGAGAAAGAGAGGAAGGTAGCCCCTTTACTTTTCTTCGTGGGCTGGGATGAGCTTGCAACGGTCACTTGATGGAATCTTATGATGGCTAAATTAGGTTGGATCTTCAAAATTGTTTACAAGGCTACAAAGTTGGAAAAAAGAAAGGGATCTACGTTCTTAATTAATTACATGATTAAGTTAAGCCTTTTGTACGTTTGGTCTGAGGTTGAAAATTAAATTATCAAAAGAATTTAATATAGATTTGGTGGACTGCTGAAATAAATAAAAAAAAACAGAAGAAATAACTAACTAATAACCATGAAATTAAATTAATATTAAAGCTGAATATCAATCAAGCAACTAAGAACAGTCAAATTAAAATTGTTCTATACCGCCATGATCCAGTTCAAGAATGCCCCCGTGGGCTGGATCAATCGGTTAAGGCGTGGCATCTTTACACAATGAGTTGTAGGATCGAAGGTCCATGAACGCGCACTGGATGAATAATCTGGGCTGTGTTAAATTCCGGAGACACCACGCTTTACCCGGACCAGCATTCACCGCTAATTTACCTCCTCCTAGGATCCCTGTGGGGCTAGACCTAGGGGGCCGCTGGACGACGGGACCCGCCTTTTGCACAATGATCCAGTTCAAGAATACCGCCATGATCCAGCTCATGAATGAGTAGGAGGGTAAATGAATGAAGCATTCAACAGATAAAAATTTACTTATATTAATTTATATAGACAAAATTAATTAAATAAATAAATTTAAAAAATTCGTTAAATTAAATAAATAAAATTGAATATGTATTCAATTTGACATTTATAAATAACGTTAGTAAACAATATTCACTAATCATGATCCTTAATAAAACTCCTATCAATATACAAAATAAATAAAATAATTAAATAATTTTAAATTATCAAATCCAATAATCAATCAAACAAATAAAAATTTCAAACAATCAAATAAACTTAAATTAAAAACTTGATAACATCTAAACAAATCAAGCTTGAACCAAGCTCAAGTTAAACTTAAATTAAGAGCTCGATAACATATAAATAAATCAAGCTCAAGTCAAACTTCAAACAACCTCAAACTTATAAACAATAAATCAAATAAAACTTGAACAATCATTTCAAATACTTAAATTCATTTTCAGTTTAACTTAGTTATTCTTGTTACCAAAACTTGACACAGCTTGTTCACAGCTTATGAATGAACTGAGAAAACGATTTTCTTAATGGCTCCATACCTAAAATTGTTCTATAATGGTTGTTTTATGTCAAAGTAACCAATGTATTATAAACATAAGACTACCAACTATGTCGCATAAAATACAAAAAGATATTTGACGATCATGCGACAAATAATTCTGCTTTGCCATCAATAAACAGGCTCATGAACTCCTCTCCGTCAACAGTTTCCTTCTCGATGAGAAGCTGTGCTAATTTGTGAAGGATATCTATGTGAGTCGTTATGATTTGTTTGGCTCTGGAATAAGCTGTCTCGACAAGCTCTCTAACCTCAGCATCCACCACGTCGGCGGTCGCCATAGAGTAGTCCTTTTGAGATGACATCTGATGAAGATAACAACCGTGCATATCATTATCACTGATACAACTCTACATAGGAAGGTCAATAAACAAGAAATGGAAACGGTTGAACATTCAAATGAATACCTGTTGTCCTAAGAATGGATTACCACCAGGGCCACCAATGGCGACCTGACCGATCTTTTTGCTGAAGCCAAATCTCTCAACCATTTGCCTTGCCACTCGTGAAACCTGCATGAAGTCATTTGAAGCCCCGGTTGTCACATTCTCTTGTCCAAAAATCACCTCTTCTGCCACCCTGAAATGTAGCGAGGGGCATTTGTTAAACAACATGAACCCTGAAACGGATAAAATTAAACAATGACAGGAAGATCCATGCTCATAGTTGGAACCTTCCACCGAGGGCAACGGCCATTTGGTTCTCAAGGTAGCTTCTGCTATAAAGTCCTGACTCAAGCCTCTCCTCACTTGGGGCAAAGAAAGTAAGACCACCAGCTTGACCTCGAGGAATAATGGAGATCTTAGCAACTGGATCATACTCGGGCATGAGCGCACCCACAAGAGCATGTCCGGCCTCTGCAAAGAACATAATCTTTATTATTAAGTTTGAAAATTTAAGTGGAACAGCAAACTTGAAGCTTAGTTCAGAATAAACTCTTTACCATGATAAGCTACCAGCTTCTTCTTCTCTTCCGATACAACTGCATTTTTCTTTTCAGGCCCAGCTATTATTCTCTCTAGAGCATCTGAAATCTCGTCCTTGCTTATCTCCTTGAGGTCCCGCCTAGCTGCAAGAATGGCTGCTTCATTCATTAAATTCTGCAGGTCAGCACCAGTGAATCCAGGGGTCCTCCTAGCAATTTTCTCAAAATCTACATCTTTAGCAAGTGCTTTTCCTCTAGAATGAACCTGTAAATAGGTCATTTGCGTTAGCCTTCACTAGAGTAGCCATTGCCAAATTATATTTAAAAAAAAAAGTTTCAGTCCTTTCCCAATGAACAACGATAATTAATAGTGAAGTGCATCTTCATCAAACAAGGTAACCATTTTAAACATGGCTACATTAGAAGATGTGGTAACGAATTAAATAAAATAAAATAACTGAGGCCATAAAGGATTTTGAAGTTGAACCTAACAGCATGTCAATTGAATAAAGCCCGTGAACCCAACACTTAGTTATCTGTGTTAGTGTAACAAGAATTAGAATTCACAACCAATTGCATAGCCTCATCTAACTACCATGAAAGCCCCCATGTAGGGGAGGATGTGTTGGTTCACATGAGGATAGTCTTCTCCAAGATCATAGCTAAATAATGTTATGCACGAATAGGCTCTATAAAATCCTATCAAATAATATAAGTGATGTGGCATGATTCAACATTATATTTATTCCATTTCCTTACTGCATCAATAGGATGAAGGATGAACTAGAGGCAAAACTATGCAGTTGGACAAAACATCACCTTCCATTATATGTATCTAACAAAATATTACATAAATTCAACTTCTATTTTCATGGTATTCTTGAAGTTTGATAATACCTAAAGAATATTAGATGTTTAGTCTGTTAGATAATCAATATTAACAACTAAGAAGTAAAATCTCAAACATCAAAAGAACAATCTCATAAAATTAGACATGCATTTCTACTAACTGACCTGTAGTATCTTCACTCTTCCAGCTACATCAGGCCTATCCACCGTGACCTGTCGATCAAACCTTCCGGGTCGAAGCAGGGCCGCATCAAGAACATCTGGTCTGTTAGTCGCTGCCAAGACTATCACTCCACTATTCCCTGAGAATCCATCCATCTCTGTCAAGAGTTGGTTGATAGTCTGCTCCCTCTCATCATTACCGCCACCAAGTCCAGCCCCTCTCTGTCTTCCGACGGCATCAATTTCATCAATGAATACAATGCACGGTGCCTTCGCCTTTGCCTTCTCGAACAGATCGCGGACCCTAGACGCCCCCACTCCGACAAACAGCTCCACGAACTCAGATGCAGCACAGGAGAAGAACGGCACTCCGGCCTCACCAGCCACAGCACGGGCGATTAGCGTTTTGCCAGTACCAGGTGGACCGACCAAGAGGCAACCTTTGGGAATTTTTGCTCCCAGAGCAGTGTACTTGTCCGGATTCTTTAAAAAATCTACCACTTCCTGCAGTTCTAGCTTTGCCTGGTCAGCTCCAGCGACATCGGCGAAGGTAACACCAGTCTCCGGGACCTCTTGGAACTTGGACTTGGACCGGCCAAAGTCCATAGGCCCGCCGAGCCCACCCGGCCCTCCCCCAGGGCCGCCCTGGGCACGACGGAAGAGGAAGAAGAGGCCAGCAAAGGCGAGGAAGGGGAAGAGGAGGTTGCCTATGAAATTAAACAACCCGTTGCCGCCCTCGCCCTCCGACACGGATATGTCGACCCCGTTCATCGCGAGGATGTCGATGAGGTCCGGATCGTTGGGGACAACCACGGCCGCGCGGCGTCCATCGACAGCAGTAAGCTGGAGCAGGCCGCCGTCCTTGCTGAAGCGGACGCGCTCGACCTTACCCTTCTTAACGGCGTTGAGGAACTCGCTGTAGCGCCACTGGGTGCCATCCGGGAGGTCGGGAGCGGACTGGGGGCTAGGAGCGGTGAGGAGGGACTGGGAGAAAGGGTTGGAGGAGGAGTTAGGCTTGGAGGCGGCCTCAAGCTGGGCAGGGGGCAAGTTGGTGGGGGCAGGGAGAGGGGAGGCATCGTCGGCGAAGGCGACAGGAGGTATGGAGGAGAGGAGGAAGGCGGCGGCGGCGGTGGCGGTGAGGGGAGGAAGGAGGAGGGGACGGTGGTCGCGGTTTGAGATGGATCGGACGGGGGAGGACCGGGACGGGAGGGAAGGGTTAGGAGTTATCTTGGGGCGGAGTCTGGAGCCAACGAGGGAAGAGGAGAGGAGAGGGTGGGTCGTGGAGGCCATGGAAGATCCTAGCGAAGAAGACGATTGATTTGGGAAAATCGAAAGATTAAGAAGCGGAAGGAAGCTCGAGGGCTTGCTTGTGAGGCGACAAAGGGCCACGTGGAGGATATGAACCCAATGGTTTTAATATTTTTGGGGATTTTTATTGTCAGAATTTGTGGCTTGATATTTTCGCAAGAACTTCGTTTGTCTTTCTGTGCGGAATTCCACAAAATTGCCTTCTTGCCGGTGATTATTTCTAGTTTTATGTTTACTTTATACTCTTCCCAAACACTTATGTTAACATCCGAATTTTTGTGTTTAAAAATATTCTCTTGCAAGATTAGGGTTATAAATGAACCAAGTGTTCGTGAATAAATTTGGTGTTCGGCTTGGTAAGAGTTTGTTTATGTTCGTTCGATATACATTAGATTAATTAAACAAACAAGCTTGAACAACTCGTTAAGCTAAACAAACAAACTTGAACACATATGTGTTCAGCTTGTTAACGTTCGTGAACAACGTTCGTGAACAATGTTCACGAACAATATTTATTAATAAAATTCTTTTTAATATGCTAAATAAATAATAAAATAAATAAATTTAAATTATCAATCTTAATAATCAATCAAACAATTAAAAGTTTCAAACAATCAAACAAGCTTGAATTGAGAGCTTGATAACATCTAAACGAACCAAGCTCAAACCAAGCTCAAGCCAAGCTCGAACCAAGCTCAAGCCAAGCTTGAATTGAGAGCTTGATAATATCTAAATGAACCAAGCTCAAACTAAGCTCAAGCCAAGCTCGAACCAAGCTCAAGCCAAACTTGAATTGAGAGCTTGATAACATCTAAACGAACCAAGCTCAAGTCAAGCTTCAAACAAGCTCAAGCTCATAAAAAATAAACCAAGTCAAGCTTGAACACTCATTTCAAAAGCTTGGTTTATTTTAAGCTCGGCTCAGCTCGGCTCGGTTATCTTATCAAACAAGCTTAAGCACCCAAAACTCGACTCGGCTCGGCTTGTTTACAGCCATATGCAAGATATCATGAGAATATTGTTTTTCTAAAATTATTTGATTTCTTTGTTAGTGTTTTAATGATTTTTTTTAACTTAAAGACATCCATAACACTACAATACTATAACATTCACTATTTTATAAAAAATAAATAGTTCACTGTCACATACTCATTATAATAATATTTTTTTTTCATCGACATTTTTTTTAACATTAACATGATCCCACAATCAACTTAATCATTTTAAAATTATATTATATTAAATAAATATATTTTAAAATATTTAAATTATTATCATTATTTTTAATAATAATCTTACTTTTTAAAATTTATAATTTTTTAATAAATAAAATTTAAAAACTAAAAAAAATAATACACATGCCCACCTTTACTTGAACTCGTTCAAAGTCTAAAGCGTGCTCAAGCAAAAGGTATTGTAACACCTCCTTCTCAAACTTTTAACAATAAGGGATTGTTATAGATGCTCTAAAAATTATTTATCTTTTTTGGAGTTTGCTTACCCCGACACCTATACTATTATAGATGTGCAGAATAGGTGTATGATTAAGAGAGGATTTCTTAAAAATATTTTCTTAGAAATTTTTGAGACTAAAGTGGTCTTAAAGAATTAACTATGATTAATTAAAATATTAATGACTCGGTGTATATATATATATATATGGCGGACACTATGAAAATTTAGAAGTCCGACGTTTTGGTAGAATAAAAAATTTCGAATGGAATGATTTTGAATATAGATTTATTAGTAAAAAACCTTCACCCAATTTTTAATTGTCGAAACAAGAATTTTACGTAAGAGTAGAAGCCCCAAAGGGGGAATTAGGAATTTATTTGATAAGAGACAATAGTATTTTCCCTTGGAGATGGAAAATTCATCCACCTGGTTTCATAAATTTGTAAATTTTTCCTCAACTAGTTAAAAGAATGAAATTGGCTGATATCATGACGATACTAGGTAATATAGATATCATTATGGGAGAAGTTGATTGGTGAAATGATAATTGATACGTCAAAAGTACAAACTTTATATCAATTATTTTTCTACATCGGAATCCTTAAAAGAGATCCATGGGCTCATATGGACTTTTGTACCCATTTTAATCCTTATATTGGGAATTACAATAGGGGTATTAGTAATTGTGGGGTTGGAAAGAGAAATATTTGCAGCGCTACAACAACGTATTGGGCCTCAATATGTTGTCCCCTTGAGAATTCTTCAAGCTTTGACAGATGGAACTAAACTACTTTTAAAAGAAGATCTTCTCCCGTCTAGAGGAGATCTTCGTTTGTTTAGTATTGGACCGTCTATAGTAGTTATATCAATTCTAGTAAGTTATTCAGTAATCCCTTTTGGATATCGTGTGTGTCTATATATATATATATATATATATATATATATATATATATATATATATATTGATCATGTCCAGAATCTGAGTCAGACAGATCCAGATCGTCGGGTGAGGTAGATGGAATGTTGACCGAATTACGATGACCCGAATGGGGGTATGTTGAGATGTCTTCTATGTTGACCAAGTCTTCAGAAGTCTTCTGTTTAATGCCACCTGTAGCTAGTGACCGGGTCGTCCCGATCCCTACTACCCCGATGCTCGAGGCAGATCCAACGAGTATATAAGTAACATGTTAATAATATAATAATGAAATGAACGATGGGCAAGTACGGAAAACATACCCTGGCTCGGGGTGCCCTCGAGTGAATCAGTGAGTTGATCGGGATGTTACTCAAGTTGTCGTGGCTCGGAAGAGTAGATGACTCTAAGTAAGATAAAGAACTGGATCTGACAGCACCTAGTCGAGCACGACTAGTATCCGACTGGAAGACGACACACAGACCAGGACCTAACAGCGACGTGCAGGTCGGGATATGACATCGACACGCAGGCGGGATATGACTTCGACAGGCAAGCCAAGATATGACATCGGCACGCAGGCCGAGATAGGACACTGTTACACAGATCGAGATAGGACATCGATGCGCAAATCGAAATTGAATCTCAGCATGCAGGCCGAGATATAACAACAACAAGAAAGCTAAACACAAAGCACACAATCTAAAATACAACTAGAGCCGTCAATTTGGGTTGGGCCCGTCGGGTTGGCCTGCCCCGCCAAACAATTTAAGCGGGTTGGGTTGGAATTTTATCAACCCAAGTCCGTCGTGGGCCAACCCGCCTAGGCTCGCGACCCGCGCGGGTCGGCCCGCTCCGGCTTGGGTTGGCCCGCGGGTTAAAAAACATATGTAAGTTAAGTTTTAGGCTAATTTATTATCTTTCTTTGTTATAATTTTGAAATAAAAATAATACTTTTCATCTAACATAAGTATTCGTTTATGTTCATTTATATTTAAAATACATGTTTATGCATACATTTAATTGTAGAAAACTTTTTCGAAGTAAAATATTGAAGATAAGAAATATTTTTTAATTTTTTTAAAAATTTTTATGGGCCCGCGGGTTGGCCCGCCAAACCCGCAACCCGCCTTAGAATGGGTTGGGTTAGAAATTTCCCAACCCGCCAAGTTGGCGGGTTGGCCCGCCCCGTCCCGCCAAATGGTTAGCCCGCCACGGGCCGACCCGCCCCGCCACGGGTTGGCCCGTCTGACAGCTCTAAATACAACCGTGGCTCAATGCCGGAACACAACACACTGGCTATAACAAGATAACGACGCGAAAGCCAAGAACAATCGCAGCTCAAAGGCTAGCGACAGGTCAGATCGGAGCATAATGGCGACAGTGGCCCGGAGGCCCGATCGATGGCGAAACCATACACAACAATGCAGATCAGGAGTCGGACCAACGAATTGGAAGGCGAGAATGTCGAGTGGTCAGATCTGGCGTAGGGGCTCCTGCAACGGCGCCGACGGCTAGGGATCGCTCGCCGGTGGCTATGGAGTGAATGAAGACGTTGGACGACAAAGCTGTGACCGGCGGCAGGCTTGACCGACGATCGTGGCTGGCCGCGGAGAAGGAGAAGAGGTGGAGGCAGCGGCTGCATGCCCCCTTTACAACGATGACCAGAGGCAATTGTGCCGGTAAGGGTGTAAATGAGGCAAGCTGTTCGTGAGCTATTCGAAGCTCGATTCGATAAAAGTTGGTTTGAGCTCATTTAATGAGGCTCGTTAAGATAAATAAATCAAGCTCAAGCTTCACAATATTCGGCTCGTTAGCTCGTGAACATGTTTGTTAAGTTCATGAATCAACTTTTAAATTTAAAAAATAATAGTTTTGATATTAAATTTATATATTTTACACTCTACTTATGAAAAACATAGATAAATATATTAAATTTATTTATTAGAATAAAATTATAAATTTTAACAAGAATATTATAATCTTTTAAAAATATATAATTTAGTTTTTAATGAATATTTAAATTTATAATTTATATTTATTAAGTTTATTTAGGTTCGATAAAAGCTCGAATAAGCTCGTGAGCCATGAATATATTCATTAAATAAAGCTCGAGCTCGACTCGATTATAAACGAGCCAAACTCAAACATCCAAGAGTTCGGCTCGGCTCGGCTCGATTATACCCCTATGTGCCGGAGAGCGGGAAAAGGAGGTTGTCAGCATCGGGAAACAGGGGCGCGTGCCTAGCTGCAGTCCCTGGAGGTGCGAGGCTGGTTACGAGGCCGACGGTCGCAAGAGGCGACCTAGACGTGAGAGAGATAGAGAGGAGACAACGCTTGCAGCAGGGGAGGCAGCGAGCACGAGGTCCATGCGGCGGAGAAGGAAACTAACGAAGCAACCCACTCTCCCTATGCGCGCGGCCTTGGCGGCGTAGCCCGGCAAGAGGACCGGAGGCGATGCTGGCCGCGGGAAGAGAGGAAGAGGAGAAGGATGGCGTTGGCGTATAGAAGGGAGGAGGTGACAACCGACGTCATTGGCGTGGGGAAGGAAGGAGGTGACTGTCGCCGGCGGTGGACGCTCGGTGGTGACGGTGAGAGAGACGAAGAAGGCTCGTGGCGGGGCTATATATATATATATATATATATATATATATATGTGTGTGTGTGTGTGGGGGGGGGGGGTTGTGATAAAACTATAAAAAAATTGAGATAATAAAATTATTTAGGAAAAATAATATAATATAAGTCATAATTAAGAGGAAAATAAATTTACATGAATTAATAAATATTTCTGATTTTTTTTTGAATTTTAAATGAATTTATGAATATTTTATGGGGATAAATTAATTTAGCTTTTGAAAAATCTGTTTAAAATATCATAAGCTCCTTCGCTCGTTCAAGCACGTCGCCTTTGCGTGCTCGACTGCTGACGTCTCCCTCACCATCAGGGACCATTGTCCCTACCGTGTTGGCCAACGTGAGTAAATCTCGACGTTGTTTCCGACATCTTTAATGGGGGATATTTCTTCAAATATCTCTTCTTTGAGGAGGGCAGTTCCTTTGGATCGCATTTTATAGTCCAGAGGATGGATCACTCTATTTATTAGTCCATTTGAATGGGTCTCATCTGTTAAATATGTAGGGTTCATTTAAAGGGATCAATCATCCTTTGTGGTCCATCATCTGGATTGTAAAATATGGTCCAGAAGATCCCGTTTGCCCTTTGAGGGGTGATTGGAAATTATCGAGCTTTCTTGTGGGACCCACCAAAATGGTTGGCTGCCATTGTTTTTGGGTTTTTATTTTTTTAAAAAAATTAATTAAATCTTGTGGGGTCCACGATGGGTTGCCATTGTTTTTAGTTTTTTTTTTAAAAAAATTAATTAAATTGAAAAAATTAAAAACAAATCAAACGTTTCAAAAAATAAACGATAGAAGGAAACGTTCATTTTTTCGAACGTTAGGTAACATTCAATTTCTCCCTATATATACCTTTTTTTTTTTTTTATCTATTTTCATCACTCCATGTCCATTGTCTATCAAAAATTTAGAGAGAAATGGATAAAAATTCTGGTCATTATTTTAGGGATTTGTTCAACTCTCCAAATATCGACGAAAATTCTAGTGAAGAAACTTTTCAAGTCCGTCCTAATTTCTTCAATCCTCAATTTCCATTTCCACTCAACATCCACCAAATTTCCAACCTTTTCCATACTCACCATCATATTACCATAATTTCTAAAGTTATCCAAATTCTTTGAGTGGCGGCCCTCGAGCTCCGTTTTATATATATCTTCTAGAATATTGGCAGAGTAGTCAGTATTTCATATAAACCTCATCTCATGAAATTAATCTACTTTAATCATCAGAGATTCAATCAAATGAATCAAGAAGAGTTAGTGCTGATGTAAGTGACAGTGATAAAGGTACACCTTATGTAGTCCTTGATTCACAATTTCCTCCATTCTCATCTGAAATAGGGTCTAATGATATTATTCTCAATCAAGCACCAGAGATGGGCAACGAATCCAATGAAGATCATAACAAGTGAACAGTACAGACAATAACAAATGATAAGCTCCTTGCAGCAGCCTACATAATTATGAGTGAAGATTGAGTAGTTGGTAATGTTTAGAAGAGTGAGTCATTTTGGAAACAAATTGTGGCATACTTCAATACCAATATAGCTAAGGGAGCTAAAAAAGAGAATTGCGGAGAAAGCAAAATCACATTGGGCATACTTCAATACCAATCGAGCTAAGGGAGCTAAAAAGAGAACTGTGGAGAAAGCAAAATCACATTGGGTTTCGCTTAAAAAGATCGTAAATAGATACAATGGAATCTACAATAAATGGTATAATGATCGACCAAGCGGATGGAGTGACGAGGATTTGATGGTGCGAGCTCATTAAGAATACAAAAGTACTTTTAAAACTGCTTTCCAATATGAGCATGTGTGGAGAATCGTGAAAGATAGTCCGATGTATGCTCCTAAATCCTTAAAGCGATTGGCTACAAAGAAAGTAAGAACATAAGAATCATTAGGTACATATACTGACTCTTCTAATCCTAACACAACTGTTGATATAGATGATAGAGAAATCTGATCTCGTTCAATGGGACAGAAGACAGCAAAAAGGAAAGACAAAGAAAGAATAGACCTAATTGATAAATTGAATTAGGCTATGCAACAATTAATAACACATTTGGAAGAGAATAATAATATTAAAAAAGTGGATTAACTCATTTAAGCATATCAACTCCTCGTAATGGACACACAAGGCATAATAGATGAATAACTTCAAATTCATCTAGCAATATATGAACAATTGAAGAAAAAATTAAACATATAATTAATTTCTATGATTTATTTTATCCGTATGTTTATTTTATTAATTGTAGTTTATGGTTATGTATTTTATTAATTTAATATGGTTTGTATATCTGTATTTTAATTTTAAATTTATAAAATATTTGTATTTGTATGAACTTAAATTTATATGTCTTCTATTGTATTTTTCTTAAGATTAAATGTAAGTTAATTAAATAATCGTGTGTCCTATAAATATTTGGTTGGTAAGATATTTGATTGTGAAATTGAGGATATTTGAGAGTGAATATTTGATGAGTGAGACTCATAAATATTTGATTGGTGAGGTATTTCATTATAAAAGTTGAGATATTTGAATAGTAGGATATTTGAAAAATGATGTGGAAGTGGGGACCACAAATACTTGGGAGAAATATCCCTAGTCATTATTGTGGATTCTCTTACAGTAGTACACCATTGTTACTTCTCGTCAAGAGCAAACTTCGCGCTTAGTCTTAGCAAAGCCACTTTAAAACTTCGACAACTGCTGTCATTGCTTCAATCTTGCCTATGTTTACCGCAAGCATCGCTCGGCTATTGACCTCTATCGTGGGTCGTAAGATGCTGGCCGTCGTTGTCGGA
Organism: Zingiber officinale; assembly: GCF_018446385.1. Classification (NCBI taxonomy): domain Eukaryota; kingdom Viridiplantae; phylum Streptophyta; class Magnoliopsida; order Zingiberales; family Zingiberaceae; genus Zingiber; species Zingiber officinale. The sequence continues at coordinate 11,990,141 of NC_056000.1, read as the reverse complement.
GAAGTAGAAGAAGTCGGCTATAGGGGTAACGAATTTAATTACTTAAGTTTTAATCAATTGATTAAATTATGTTAGCGGTAGGATAAATCGAAGTATTGACGATAATGTTAAATGGATTATATTAATTAGAAATGAATTATTAACTAAGGTTGGTTAATTGCCGGTTAATGGTGGTTAGATTACCAAGTTAATGAAATTAGAGTTATATTGATTAAAATGGATTTAATTGAACCTATTGCTAAGCAGGTTTGCTAAATATTCATTAATTTATTTGGTTATGATTAATTAATTGACTAGGTTATTAATTAATTAAGATCAATTAAATTATTATATTGATTAATAAATCAAATAATAGGATGATTAATTAATAATTAGAAATGATTAATCGGTTAGAGATCCTTATATGCTCTTAATGCCTTTATATATAGATTCAAGCTAGAGACATGCCCTATGACTTAAAAACTAGAGAACATTCTACCGTTGAGACGTTGATAGTTCGTAGTTTTCTCTTTGTCTTCGATGAGATTTTGGATCTTAGTACATGATTTTCCTTTTATTTATATTGATTAAGTAACATTGACTTACTTATGACTCACTCTATTTGTTTCTTGAATTGATACTTAGCGCCCCCAAGGCATAGTTGAGTTAGTTATCACATGACAAATTTATAGAATTGAGTTGATACTTAGCTGTTTCTCCTTATTTTACTCTACTTGAGATTCATTCAGTCTCGTTCACTATAAAAAATACTATTATTATCGACTGAATATTCCGTCGGTATTTGGCGTTACCGACGGAATATCGACGGAATTCATAGTATCGGAAGTATTTTGGTCGGCATTCACTTTACCGACGGAAAAGTATATCCGTCGGTAATTACCGACGGAATTATATTTTCCGTCGGTAATTACCGACTGTAATTTTTACCCGTCGGTAAAAAAACAAACGGTGGTAAACAGAGATTCCCGACGGAATCCCTGATCCCGTCGATATATTCCGACGGAATCAGTGATTCCGTCGGGAATAGGCCGACGGAATCAGTGATTCCATCGGTAATTACCGACGGAATAAGTGATTCCGTCGGCGATATATCGCAAAAGGTAACTGTTCTTTCGATATTTTACCGACGGAAACTATAATTCCGTCGGTAAAAAACTGAAAAAATTTTAAAATCCAACCCCTGTTTTACTCGTTTCCCATATACAATTTTAATACAAATACAAACCATCATAAGTGATGACATCACAAACACAATCCACACAATATATTAACAACATACAACAACAAGATCATAATATAAATCAATCCACAATCTCCAAAATACAACATACAACAAATACATAAACATAACTGAATGACAAATAGAAAATCTCCAAAATATAATAAAATCTAAGTATCAAGTTCTCACAATCATAAGTATCTAAAAGTATGTAAGTGAACGACAAATACAAAATATCCAAAATACATACCATGATACATCACCTATACATATATCCGAATATAATCCTGTAAAAGTCAAATACAATAGATTATGATTAGAATAAATCGATGCAAATGTAATATAACTCAAACATTGTTATATATAACTAATTTTACTTGTAAAAAAAAATACCTGGATTATATTTTGGATAATCAATAATAGTGATGATGGTGAATGTATCAGTATGAACTCCTGAAAAATGTAAAACACTTTAACATAAGCATCTAATAATATCCCAATAGAATAAATATATTTGACTTAATGAATTTCTAAAAAATTCTAAAAAAAATCAAGTTAGAGTTAAACATACCTCAAAAAAATCTAATCATCAGCGGGGTCTGATGGGTCTCGGGTCTCCTCTGACTGAGGCTGCTGTGATGGGTCCCATCGTGCAATGATTGCTTGCATCTGGGCCAATGCCTGCTCCTGTGTAGCACACTTCTTCTCCCACATCTGATCCATGGTAGTCATCTGTGTCTTCAAGTCTTGGTTTTCTTTTCACTCCACCTCAGAAGAAGAAGTAGAGGAACTCGCACGACCCCTAGGAGTCTTCAAGCGATCAAATATCACGTTGCCCTGGGAGCCAAGGCCGTAGAGGGAGGAGTTCTTTGTCCTTCCACCCACAACATCATAATAAATTTCATTTATTTCCTGGATGGATAGATCCTGTGACTCCCCTCCCTCTACTGGTGGTTGAGATCCTGAGCAACCCTGCTTGTCATTTCCTCCTGTGTAGAAAAAATATACAATTTATATCTTATACACAATTATTAAAGCTAATTAATCATTATTAAAGATAAAATATAAATTGCAAGTTAATAATTCAAACCCCAATGTTCTTTGATTGATCATCAACATATGTGCCATCTTTTCTCTGGTGAGTCTTGAGAAAGATCTCCAAGCAAGTGAGTTGTCTTTCTAAAGAATGCTCCTGCATGCACAAATAAGTTTGGCTAAAATTATACAAGTTCATTAATAAATAAAAATTTAATTTATATAACTTTAAATTAAAATCACCAGATCCATAGCATGCTCAACAATGGATCGAGATCCTGATGTATGCCGAGCAGATCCGGTACTCGGGTCACCTGACTCTGTATTCCTATTCGCTCGAGCTTTTAGAGCCTTTGTCTACCATCTTTCTGCAGACCAAGTGGTCGTCCATGCACTCCAAATTTCGTCGGATACATAAGCAGGCCGTGTGTCATCCTTTCTCACATAGTATAATAGGTCTTTGTACAACTTGGCACAATAAATATTCCAAGTTTTTACAAATTCTACCTCGTGCCCCTCCTCCCATGTATATTTTTTCTGTAATTTAAAAATAAAATTTTAGTATATTAAAGGATAAATATAATGTACATATTCAATTTACTTACCACAAATTCTTGATAATAGAAATCCTTAGTTGCAGCATCTACATGTCTCCATGTAGTCCCAGATATGCAAACACTTTCCTTAAATTTCCGTGTGATATATGTGGATACTCGATGGTCGTCGGGAGTAAACCTACATATAAGCAATATTAAAACTTAAGATATATGTTATAAATAAAGAACTTGAATTACTAATAATAAAAAAAATACTTACGACTCTCCAACAACCCTAAGGACGGTGGATCCACGGAGTGGTGCTGGAAGATCTTCCATGATACCTTATATCTACAAAAACATATTACAACACATCATAATAAGTCTTTAATAACATGATAAATAAGCAACAAAAAATGATTAAAGCATAACTTACTAGATGAATAATAATGCTAAAATTTAATCAATGCTAGACTCTGGAAGCATTTCTACTCAACATTAACAGTTTGTAAGTCGTCGTCGCTAGACTCTGTTAGTTCAACAAAATCCTCACTGCTGGATTTCTCTCCATCATCTATCTCTTCGTCAGTGGCATTACCATCTACAAGTAATTGCGATGTAGATTAGAGTTGTGAATCAACCGAATGTCTCTCTACTTCGTCATTCTGAAATGCATCACAGTTTTGAGCAGTAATAGTGTTCGACATTTCTATGGTAGAACGAGACTTCAATCGACAAACAGACAACCATTCACTAGTTCTTCTTCTCTTCGTAGGATATTCAAGATAAACAACCTGACCTGCTTGTATTACAAAAATGAAAGGTTCAAACTTATTGAACCTTATGTTTGCATTAACCTCTACTAAATTATAATTTAGATGTATTCTGGTACCTGTTCTTGGGGTTGGATCATACCATGAACATTTGAACAACACACACCTTTTTATCGGTAATGCAGGATACTCAACCTCTATAATTTCCTCAAGTCTACCATAGTAATCAAACTCAGTGTTATTGGCGTCGATAGATCCTTTAACGCGGACACCAGAATTAAAAGTTAATCTCTACGAATCTCGTTGTCTCACATGGAATTTGAGACCATTAACATAGTAACCCGAATAGATCATTATTTGGCGTAGGGGTCCAGATGCAAGATTCAATATTCTATCATCTTGTACATTAAATATTCTTTGGTATTTCACCTATCAAAATAGTTGTTCAAAGCAAAAACTAAAATCTCGTGTCAAGAGATACCACGAGTTAGGCCTTTATATAGAAAAGAAGAGATACACCAAAAGACAAAAATACCCCTTTACTTATTCTAACATTACTTATTCTAACACTCCCCCTCAAGCTTGTGAATATAGATCATATACACCAAGCTTGTTACATATGTAGTCAATCCGGGGACCTCTAAGTGATTTAGTGAATATATCTGCTAGCTGATCATTTGAGTTGACGAAACTAGTAGATATTTCCCCAGATATGACTTTCTCTCTGACAAAGTGACAGTCAACTTCAATATGCTTTGTTCTCTCATGGAAGACTGGATTTGAGGCAATGTGCATAGCGGCCTGGTTGTCACATATGAGTGACATTTGTGTAACATCTCCAAACCTTAGTTCCTGAAGCAACTGTTTTAACCATATAAGTTCTTGACTAGCAATAGCCATAGCTCGATATTCTGCCTCTGCACTGGATCTTGCCACAACATTCTGTTTTTTACTTTTCCAAGAAATAAGGTTACCTCCGACAGATATACAAAATCCAGAAGTGGATCTTCTATCAGAGGGAGACCCTGCCCAATCTGCATCAGAGTATCCTACGACTTTAGTATGTCCTTTGTCTTCATATAAAAGACCCTTTCCTGGTGCTCCCCTGATATATCGAACAATGCGAGTCACTGCATCCCAATGTTCTTTGCATGGAGAGCTAAGAAACTGACTTACTACACTCACTGCAAATGAGATATCCGGACGAGTGACAGTAAGGTAGCTTAGTTTCCCTACCAATCGCCTATACCGTTCAGGATCTGAAAGAGGCTCCCCCTGATTTGGTAGGAGCTTGACATTAGGATCCATGGGATTGTCGACTGTCTTTGAGTTTAACATTCCTGTTTCTTCCAGAATATCCATTGCATACTTCCTTTGGGATATAATGATTCCATCTTTAGACTGTGCCACTTCTATCCCTAGAAAATATTTGAGTTTGCCGAGATCTTTTGTCTGAAAATGTCTGAAAAGATGTTGTTTTACTTGTGAAATCCCAAGATGATCATTACCTGTGATGACAATATCATCAACATAAACCACTACATAGATGCAACCAGTAGATGAGTGGCGATAAAAAACAGAATGATCAGCCTCGCTTCGAGTCATGCCAAACTGTTGAATGACAATACTAAATCTACTGAACCATGCCCTGGGTGACTGCTTGAGACCATATAAAGATTTCCGCAAGCGACATACAAGACCAGAAGACTCCCCCTGAGCAACAAAACACGGAGGTTGCCCATGTAGACTTCCTCGAGCAGGTCACCATGTAAGAATACATTTTTTATGTCCAACTGATGAAGGGGCCAATGGCGAATTGCGGCAATAGACAGAAAAAGACGCACAGAAGACATCTTGGCAACAGGAGAAAAGGTGTCCCCATAATCCAATCCAAATACCTGAGTATAGCCTTTAGCAACAAGACGAGCCTTAAGCCGATCAACTGTGCCGTCTACACCAACCTTCACCGTAAACACCCATCGACAACCAACCACCGACTTCCCAGGAGGTAGAGGAACGAGGTCCCAAGTCCCACTGCTCTGTAAGGCACTCATTTCATCAAGCATAGCCTGTCTCCATCCAGGATTGGCAAAGGCATCACCTGCAGTCTTTGGAAGAGAAACAGACGACAAGGAAGAAAGACAATAATAGTAGGAAGGAGAAAGACGATGATAACTCAAAGAAACATAGTGAGGAGAAGGATTACGAGTGGAACGCATACCCTTTCGAAGTGCAATAGGAATATCAGAGTCAGCAGATGGGACCGGAGGAACTGGCGAAGGACTTGGCTCCAGAGATGTGTCTACGGCAACATCAGTGTTGGTCGGCGGCAAAGCAGAACGGGAACGACGCTGATAAACCTGTAAAGGAGGAGACGAAGCTGGGGATGACAGAGACGCCTCTAGGGGACAAAAGATAGTCACTGGTGTCGGTGGAGAGGGAGAAACCTCGGGCTGGGAAACGGAAGGCCCGAAAAATGAAACTGAATCAAAAAATGTGACATCAGCAGAGATGAAGTACCGACGAAGAGTAGGGGAATAACACTTGTACCCTTTCTGAGACCGTGGATACCCAAGGAAAACACACTTATGAGACCGGGGAGAGAGTTTATCAATGCTAGGATCAAGATCATGAGCAAAGCATATAGAACCAAAGACCCGAGGTGGTAAAGGATGAAGAGGATGACGAGGGTAAAGGATATGATGTGGTATTTTGCCCTGAAGAGTGGATGAAGGCATGCGATTGATGAGATAACATGCGGTGAGTACGGCATCACCCAAAACTGAAGAGGGACATGAGAATGAAGAAGAAGAGTCCGAGTGGTCTCAAGGAGATGACGATTCTTGCGTTCTGCCACTCCATTCTGTTGTGGGGTATGAGGGTAAGATGTGCGATGCAGTACACCATGGGATGCCAAGAAAGAACGAAACTGAGTAGAAAGATACTCACGTGCATTATCACTTTGCAAAGTACGAAGAGAAATACCAAACTGAGTTTTTATTTCATGAAAAAAAGATTGAAAAATAGAAAACAATTCTGAACGCTCCTTCATCAAATATAACCATGTACAACGAGAGAAATCGTCTATAAAAGTAACAAAATATCGTGATCCCAATGTAGAAGGAACACGACTCGGACCCCAAACATCAGAATGAACCAAGGCAAAGGGGGACGTAGCCCAACTCACAGTGCGAGGAGAAAAAGAACTACGAACATGCTTACCTAACTGACATGACTCACAAGACAAAGACTCCAAGTGAGAAAGACTAGGATGTAATTGTTTCAATTTATCAAGACCTGGATGCCCCAACTGAGCATGAATAAGAAGTGGAGATGCCGCCGCCGAACCAACAAGAGAGGGTTTTTGAAGCCGATAAAGACCATGAGACTCACATCCGAAGCCAATCATCCTCCCCGTACTCCGGTCCTGTAAGGAGACAGATGTTTTAGTAAAAGAAATGACACAATCAAGAGACCTAGTAAGTTGACTTATTAATAACAAATTAAATGGAGCTCCGGGAACATAAAGAACATTATGAATGGAAAGAGACGAAGAAGGATGAACAATACCAATACCCTGGGATTGAGTTTGGGAACCATTGGCCATGGTGACCATTGGTAAGTAACCGGAAGTAGTAAGAGAAGAAAATAGGGAATCATTACCAGTGATATGATCGGTGGCCCCTGAATCAAGAACCCAAGAATCTGAAGAGCGAGATATGCCAGCAAAGGAATTACCAGCATGTGCAACAGTAGCAGTGGAATCAGAAGCCTGTCGATCCTCAAACCATTTTAGAAAGTCATTATAGGAAGGAAGTGGGGTCGGCTCCGGTGTTAATTGTGAAGCAGAAGCTGCGGAAGCAACAGAACTCTGAATAATCTGAGCAGCGTGAGGCGGTCGACCATGTAAATTCCAGCACTTATCAATCGTGTGTCCCGGTCGGTGGCAATGATCACACCAAGGACGCCCTTTGCCACCCTTGTGAGGTGGAGGTTTGTTGTTGCGTCGAGAGACCAAAGCCGACGAGTCAACGGACACTAAAGGAGGCATTGTCAAGACTTTGGCCGGGACACGGAGGAGAGTCGCCCAGGTATTGTCCATGGTAGCTTCGGTGGGGCTGCCTAGGATCTGATCACGAACATGAGAATAATCTGTGGGCAAACCATATAAAGCCAGAGACATAAAAAATTTCTTCCGATTTTCAAGTTCTTCAACAGGAGTGGCCGCAGGCGGTAGCAATTCATTAAAGTCACAAAGAAGACTAGAAACCGAACCCAGATACGTTGACATTGAATCCTTAATCTGATGGGCACTGAGAATGGTCATGAGATCTTCACAAACCTGATAGAGTCGCCGAGAGATGTTTGTAAAGAGTTGTTGAGCCTGTGTCCAAACGGTTTTGCAGGTTTTGTGAGTACGAAAGACATTCCTAAGAGATGGATGAATCGTAGCTCAGATAATACAACACAACTGAGCGTCAATTTTCTTCCATAGAGAACGATCGGCAACTAGAACATCTTCTTCAGTTTGAGTGAGATGTGTCTCATATCCCTGTCCAATAAGCCAAAGCTCAATGTGAGATGCCCAAGAGACATAATTCTTACCATCCAACTGCTCGGAAGAAAGGGGTGCAGTGATATGGTTGGTAAAGATTGAGGTATCTGGTTTTGGGGCGCCAGAGGTAGCCATGAATATAACTTGCTGGTGACAGGAAACCCAACAATGGCAGAGGCTGCTCGGGAGGAAGCAGCGAGAGATCGGCGTTAACTTGTTGGCTGTTGGTGACCGGGCAGAAGACAACCAACAGCGGCAGAGGCTGCTCGGAAGAAAGCAGTGAGAGATCGCTCTAGGGCATGGGAACAGCAGCTAGCTTCTAGTGTTCGAAAGAGCACATGATCGATGAAGATGGCAACGCCAGTGAGGAGGACCCAGAGGGCTCGATGAGGACGCCGGCGAATGGGCCGCCCTTAGGTACGAAGACGCCGACCAGAAAAACACCGAAGAGGGCGTGGCAGCGGTGGCAAAGCCGGCTGCAAGAAACCCAACCACGGGGAAGAAACCGGAACAGGAGAAGAAGCCGGAACAGGAGTGCCGATTCGGTGCCGCCAAACAGAACGGGATCCTTCTGGTGCTCAACACGATCCCAGCGCCGACGACAATGACATCATGAAGCGCGGCGTCGGCGGAGCGGGGCGGCGTAGCTCTAAAGCGAGGGCGAGATCGCCACCGATCGAAGGGGAAGCGGGAGGCGGCAACAGATGAGATGCGGCGGACCGAGGATGTCGTCGGCGCTGATGCCGCGGCTTGGAGTGGGTTTCGGCGTGAGAGGAAGGTGTCGGGAGAAAAGGAAAAAAGGTTTAAAGCAAAAGAAATTAGGGCACAGTAGGAATTCGGCGGGGTAGAAAAAGAAATTAGGGTTTTGGCTCTGATACCATGTTCAAAGCAAAACCTAAAATCTCGTGTCAAGAGATACCACGAGTTAGGCCTTTATATAGAAAAGAAGAGATACACCAAAAGACAAAAATACCCCTTTACTTATTCTAACATTACTTATTCTAACAATAGTAATAAGAAAAATTAGGACCGAACTTATTTTAATAAAGAATTATGAAAATTTCTCTAATTCACATATATTTGAAACCATAATGCAAATTCAATCTCTAACTTTTCAGCAACCTCACTTGCAGTCATTGATGGATTTTGAAGATGTAATTGTTGCTCATACAAGCTTTGAAAGAAGGTAATTATAAGAAAATTAGGATATCAAGCAATTAAGTACAACGAAATAAAAGTTTGATTAGAGAAGTTAACTTACTTTATGTAGGGTTGAAGATATTGAAGATGTAATTTTTCTCAACATGCAACTCCCAGAATATGCTCCTTTTCTTCCAACCACACTTGCACATCCTCACAAGATACTTATTTATCTCATCAGAATTAGGCTGAGATACTGGGAGGAATCCATAACTATCTATTTGTTTAATGATTTCTTCACCTGAACCATGGACTGCTAGGGGAGGTTTTCTGACTACAACATTCTTTAAAAAAATTTTCTTATTTCACCTAAAAGGGTGATCCAGTGGTAGAAATTTACGATGATTATCAAACCAAGATACATTCCCACTGCAAGGCAATGAAAATGCATCGGACTCTGTCATGCAATGTGTGCATGCTAATTTACCAGCCGTACTCCATCCCGACAATATTGAGTATGCTGGAAAACCACTGATCGTCCATAATAAGGTCGCATGCAATATAAAATTAATTTTACTTGCAATATCATAAGTAACCGACCCTACATTCCATAATTCATTAAGCTCGGCAATTAGAGATTGCAAGAAAACATCTATCTTATCTTTTAGATTGACTGGACCAGGAATAAGCACGGTAATGAACATAAATTCATCTTTCATGCACATCCATGGTGGTAAATTGTACGGTGTTAATATAACTGGGCAAGATGAATATTGTTGTCCCGACTGACCAAATGGTTGAAATCCATCTGCAAAAAGTCCCAATCTCACATTTCGTGGTTCCATTGCAAAGGAGGAAAACACAGTATCAAGATGTTTCCATGCAGGAAAATCACAAGGATGACACATTATACCTCCTTCGTGCTCATGCTCATGCTCATGCTCATGATGCCACAACATGTGATTAGCTGTAGTTGCAGATGCATACAAGCGTTGAAGTCTAGCAGTTAACGGAAAATAATACATCACTTTCCAAGCAATATTTTTCCTCTTCTTCCCTGGTATGCGATTATGATGCTTAAAACGAGGGTGAGTACAGATTTTACATTCATTCAAATCACTGTCTTCATTCCAAAATATCATGCAGTTGTTTATACAACAATCAATCTTCTCTACAGGCAAACCTAAACCTCTGATCAATTTCTTTGTTTCATAGAAGCTATCAGTCATTATGTTATCAGTAGGTAGCAACTCTGACATCAATTGACAAATGTCATCATAACATCTTTCTGAGAAATGATATTCTGCTTTCATATTCAATAATCTTGTTATATCTGATAGTTGTGAATGACCAGAAGGAATGCCTTCCCACACTTATCTTTCACTAGCCTTTAACATTTCATATAGTTGCTGATATTCAGGGGTTGGTATTTCATCTATATTCAAATAATCAACTGCATTCATCGCATCTTGAACCATTGATTGCATTGAAATATCAATATTATTTGATGCTTCAGGAGCTGTAACAGTAGTCCCAGAATACGAACCACCAGATGACCCAATTGGTTCATATAAATAAGGCTCTCCGTGACAATACCAATTATAGTAATTTGGCACAAAACCATTTCTATATATGTGCATTTTTACAGTATCCTCATCACGAAATGCTCTATTTTGACATTTTTTATGATTGCACAGACATCGTAACTAAACATCATTCGTACATTCTGGATGACTTTTAGCAAAATTCACAAACTGTTCAACTTCAGCAATAAAATCATCTATGATAAAACCATTGTCTAATCGATTGTACATCCAAGCTTTGTTCATATACATTGTTATAACCTAAAGAGAATATAATTTGAAACATTATTAAACTTGTTGTATCACTTGAAATAAGCTTAAATAAAAAATTATGTGCACAATTTCATCTCACAATCATCATATCATATTACCGAAAATCTCCTCTACACTAGAACAAATAAATGAAACTATTATAAACATGTTGTTCCTTATAGCATCATCAAATGAAATAATCATACATATATGAGAAGCATCTATCAAACACCTGTTGGTCATTACATTTTATGCAAGTACAATAGCAAAATGGATCAAAATATGTCACGACACTTAAATTTTCTAGGGTTTGATTGTGCTCAGCTACAAACAGTAGCAAAGCACAACTACAATTGCGAGCAGGCCGCCGGCCGCGAGCAGACCAGGAACCCCCGAGCAGGCCGCCGACAGCGATCCGCGAGCAGGGCGCGGCTGCCGGTCGTGTGAAAACCAAAACGAGAGAGGAGAAGAGCATACCTGAGAGATCGCCGGAACGCGGTGAATGGGAGGAGAGGGCGTCGAGATTGTTGGAGAGAGCCGCTGGAAAATCGCCGAGAGAATCGCCGCCGCTGGAAAATCGGAGGAAAAAGAGGGTCGCGCGAAGAGGAAAGCCAAGCCGATCTGTGCCCTAAATCGTGAGCTACCGACGAAAAAATGATTCCGTCGGTAATTACCGACGGAACACTATTTCCGTCGGTAATTACCGACGGAATTGTTAATTCCGTCAGTGATTACGGCTAGTTAACGGGCAAGCTAGCGAATTTAAAAGATAACGGGTAGGGCGGAACCCCACCGATGGAAACATACATCCGTCGGTGCATACCGACAGAATTGGATTTCCGTCAGAATTACAAAAACCCTAAACCCGGATCCACCGACGGAATTATATTTCCGTCGGTAATGTTTACGCCCACACCCGTTAACTATACCTATTTACCGACGGAATATTAATTCCGTTGGAAATAAACAAAAAACCTAAACCCAGATCTTGCAAATCCGTTATCTCGTCGGGCGACATTCCGACTGAATTTAGGTCGGTCAGTAATTACCGACTGATTATCCAAATCCGTCGATATTTATCGACGGAATTAGTAATTCCGTCGGTATTTTCCGATAGAATTATGATTCCGTTGGTAAATACTGGTTGACCTAATTTCCGTCCGAACTTACCGACATAAGTATATTCAGTCGGTATACGCCGACGGAGTTGTGATTCCGTCGGTACCCCCGTTGTTAAACACAGGCATGTTTGTAGTGGTTGCTATCCATGTTACTTACTATATTTATGTGTATCTGTTATTTTTATATACATTGATTATAGCTCATACTTCTGGATACGACTGTGTTACTATTGTATAGAGATGATTATACTAATGGATGTGATTGCTTATTTTTTACTTATCATTACATTGTAATATCCTGTCGACCATATTTCCTATTCGTGATTGAGAGAGTCGTTAGCAACCATTAGTATATCTTGTTGACCATTGTCTCTCATTAGTGATTGAGAGAGTTATCAGAGATCGTTGGTATATCTTGTTGACCATTATCTCCCATTGTCTCCATTTATGGTTGAAAAAGTCAGCAGTGACCGTTAGTATATTCTGTCGATTATTGTCTATCATTTGTAATTGAGAGAGTCGTCAGCGATCATGATACATTTGACTATCCACCCCGACACTCAGGGTACTGGTAACTGGAGTTACGAACAGTTAGTATCTAGACAACTACTTTTCATATTTGCCCACTCGACCACTAGGAGTAGTGGTAGCTGGAGTTACGTGCAGTTTTGTCATCTCTGTCTACTTAGCCACTCGAAGTAGTGGTAGAGCTGGAGTTACGTGTAGTTTTGTCATGTCTGCCCACTTTGCCACTCAGAGTAGTGATAGCTAGAGTTGCGTGGGGTTTTATCATGTTTGCCAATTCGATCACTAGGAGTAGTGGTAGTTGAAGTTGCATGTAGTTTTTGTTGGTGCAACCTTAGGTCAAGGTTGACCTGGTTGACCCGACTCAAGTTGACTTGACTCGAGTTGTATTTTGATGTTTGACTTGGGAAGATTGTTGATGCAACTTTAGGTCAAGGTTGACCTAGTTGAGTTGCATGTTGATGTTTGACACTCGTGAGGGAGTTCTATTCTTGATATGGGACAAGAATAGATGTTTGGGAGATTATTGGTGTAACCGTAGGTCAAGGTTGACCTGGTTGACCTGAAAAGTCCAAGTATGGAGACTTGGCACTGGAAAGGTCCAAGCAGGGAGCTTGGCATGCGAAAAGTCCAAGTATGGAGACTTGGCACGGGAAAAGTCCAAGTATGGAGACTTGGCACTGGAAAAGTCCAAGTATGGAGACTTGGCACGGAGAAGTCCAAGCAGGAGCTTGGCACGAGGAAAGTCCCGGTGAGTGAAGCCAGGCGGTGGGAAAGTCCTAACTGGGATGTTAGGCGGTGTGGAAAGTCCGGTGAGTGAAGCCAGGAAGTGGTGGTGAGTGAAGCCAGGCGGTGGGAAAGTCCTAACTGGGATGTTAGGCGGTGTGGAAAGTCCCGGTGAGTGAAGCCAGGCGGTGGAGAAGTCCCGTGAGTGAAGCCAGCAATGGAAAGTCCGTGAGTGAAGCGCAATGGAGAAGTCTGTGAGTGAAGCCAGCGGAAATCTGGTGAGTGAAGCGGTGAAAATCCTAGTGAGTGAAGCTAGGTGAAAGTGGAAGTCCCGGTGAGTGAAGCCGGGCATTGGAAAAGTCCAGTGAGGTAGTTGAAGTCCCGGTGAGTGAAGCCAGATTGGAAATCCTGGTGTGAAGCCGGTGAAAACCCTAGTGAGTGAAGCTAGGTGAAAGTCCCGTGAGTGAAGCCGAGAAGGAAAATCCAGATGGATCAAGGGTGATCGGACATCCGGTGTTGGAAGTCCAAGTAGATCAAGGAGTGACCGATACTTGCACGAAGAGGAAAGTCCAAGTGGGTCAAAGGATTGACCGGACACTTGGTGGAGAGTCTTAGCGGTCAAGGGACTGACCGGATGCTAAGCATGATGTACCAACAGTCAAGATTGACCGGATGTTGGTTTGAACTTGGTTTGGGCGAAAACCATGAGCCGGATCGATCCGGTGATCGATCCGGTGATCCGCGAATATTCGATAGGTCCGGTGACCGATCGAGTCGATCGAAGCAGAGCGAGGCGCGAGGGGCTGATCGGTCGGATCGACAGTGATCGGTCCCGCATCGATCAGAGTTCCCGATCGGCCCATGGACCGATCAGAGGTTCTGATCGGTCCATGGACCGATCGGGGATCAGCTCCTGATCGGTCCCGGACCGATCAGAAGTTCCCGATCGGTCCGTGGACCAATCGTGACGGAACAAAGGTCTTCCCGATCGGTCCACGCATCGATCAGAGTTCTAGCTGCCATGCGGCTAGTTTCTTCTCTTCTTCGCAGTTATAAAAGAGGTTGAGAAGCTACTTGGTTTTTCTTCTTCTTCTCTTTGCCCCTGCTTCTGCTTGAGCTTTCTTGAGCTCTATTGTGAAGCTTCGTGTGAGCTTCCCCGGCTGGTCATCCCGTGAAGTTGATGCTTCGTCAACGGAAACCAGTCGAAGGCAAGATAGTGTGTGTTTTTACATTCTTATTGTTCTTGCTTCTTGTTGTATTTCTTGTACACTTATCTTGCTGTTGCAAGAGACTTTGTGGCGAGGTTTCTCCACCCAGAAGGAGTGTTTGATTTAGCCGGTTTTCCGGGGACTCATCCACCGACGGATTGATAGGGCTCGTCCACCTTACGGACACGCCGAGGAGTAGGAGTTTCATCTCCGAACCTCGTTACATCGATGCGTTGAGGTTTGATCTCTTTCTTTGTCGTTTCTACATTGTATTTTCCGCTGCGCTAACCCTAATCGTAGGAAGAAACGCGAGAATTTGGGGCGGCTATTCACACCCCCCTCTCTAGCCGTACGAAAGATCCTAACAGTTTTGTCATGTCCGCCCACTCGACCACTAGGTGTAGTAGTAGCTAGAGTTACGTGTCGACAGTAATCATTGCATATATCCATGTGATATGTTTATTGCATATACTTGTGATATGTTCATTACATTATTGATATATGCAGTTTATTATTTTTACACACTTATTATAATTAGGTGATATTACCCTTGAGATTATTTCCTTTAATCTCCTGATATATGGTATCATGCACTATCTGTCTTATACTCACTGAGTATTTTATACTCACTATTCCTTTCTTTTTTTTGACTTCTAGATTAGTAGATAGAAAGAGTTGTGTCGACTACCCTAGTATGCTCAGAAATCGATATTTATCGGTCCCGCTCAACTTCAAATTATTGGATTTTGTTTTCTACTATTTTGATTTAGTTACTTTTTTATCGTCTCTTTGGATTTTTAGTAGACTAATAATAATCTTTAACTTGCTTAGTATATTCATATGTATATTGATACATATATTCATTAGTATTTAGTAACTTGGTGCTTTTTTAATTATGCATTGATTATTTTGTTAATTTTAATAATTTGATACTAATTAGTTTTTGTATTGTGACTAAGGATATTGTCTAATTTATCAGACAAATAGCGTGACAGTAATGTTTGATGTTATAACTGACATCATGATAAGACTTCGATATTGTTTATTAGGCTGTTCGAGTGTAGAAACTAAATTAATCGTCCAATGAGAACTAAATACTGGGCGAGGCCATTTTAAATTCTGCTTTGGACTCTAGCAGAGCTTGGCTAAGAAATGGGCCCTATCTCAATTAAGATCTGGCCCGTGAATTACTTTTAACCTACAACTCAAAATGAGAAATGATCCAAAAAAATTTCAGGCAATTTGAATTACAAAAATTTTTCAAAATACATTAAAAACGAGAATTCTTCTTGAATTATAATTTATCTATTCGTATACATAAATTAAACTTATGTACGAAATCATGTCATCGTCCAATCAATTCATGATTAAAATAATGGGCCTAAGACATAACCGAGCTTATCACTACATTATAAATTTAAATTTATAAAAATAAAGAAGGGTCAATTCCCAATGAAGTATATTGGATGATCAGGATCAACATATTATCCTTTACATAAATTATTTAATAATTGGTAGTCGATGATAATTTGCCAAATTAGACGAGGGGTCGTTCTCTTACAATTCACTCCTACTGATGAAAAATATCTATCAATTTAGGAGCCCGTTGCATATTTGATACTAGACTATTTGAGATGGATGATATATCTTTTCCCACGCTATTTAATGAATTGGTTATTAACATCATAGTTTGTAAAATAGTGATTTGGATTATAGGATTGTATAATTCTACGATTCAGATATCCAAAATCGATCCAGGATCGTGTAGAATCGGTTTTTACAGTAGGATCATAACAGGATTGATAGAATCGGTAGAATCGGAACAGAATCGGTAAGATCGGAACAGGATCAGAGTAGAATCGGAGCAGGATCGATGGAAGCTTTGAGAGGTCATACCTTTTGACTCGGATTGAACCATGATGCAGATAATATATCAAATTAAAGCTCTTTCAGAGATCTTTAATAAATTTCAAAGTTTATCCTTAAACACCCTATTTCAAACCCAAAAAAATATCATTTAAATCCTTTTCAGATGTCTAGAAGATTTTATCTTTTTTTTATTATCCATTTTTCATCTTATTAGGGTTTTAAATTATTTAAACATATGTTTAATTATTTTTCAGTTAATTTTTCATCAATAATATTCTGTCATTTATTTTCTTCAAAATAATGAGTTTTTGGATGTCTATTGTCTAATATTATGTGGCATCAACCAGTCTTTATAAGATTATTTCCGGCGCTTCAATAACTTTTGTTATATATGTTAAGTGTTTTGTTAGCATTTAAATTGAATTATTTTATAAATCAAGGAAATAAATTTGACATTAATGTGTTATTATTATTGTGTTAATAGAAATTTTATATTCTTTCATTTTATGATATGAAAATATAAATATTATTACTATGCGAAAATGAAAATGATAGTTGAATTACAAGTTAATTTAAATTTGTACATATAGTAATGTAATTTGAGATGTTGAATGTAAATGATTGCATATATATACAAAATTAGTTATTTATTTATATGTAAATGAGTTTTTATGTATTTTTTCTAATTATTAATCATGTATGACAAGATTTTAGGAGTTTTTGATAGGATCGTACGATTTTACAATCCGATCCTAATCGATACTTTAAATCAATTCTACGTAGGATCGTAATTCTACAAAATATGATTACCACATTTCCAACCAGATCTTCTGTTGACGTAAGCGCCAAAAATGTCTTCGTATATCTCGTCTATCTGTCAGTCAATTGACCAGGACATGCTCCTAATTTATCTCATGTTTTATAGACATTCCCTGGAGCAGCCCATGATCAGGGGCGAAGAACCACCATATTAATAAAAATTTGAACGGTTGGTTTTCCTTCCACTAGAGGTAGTGGATTGTCTTTCTTCCACAGTTTGGCAGTTTTTTTCGATTGAACAACATCTACCAGTCCAATTTAATTAGCTCGGAAAAAACAACTTTGTTGATGTGAACTCGTCACAAGGCTCAAAGCAAAGTTCCAAGCACGCGTGTTCCCATTGCCAGCTCAAGGCAAACGGCCTATGCCTAGGCCTAAATGAGTGGATCCTAATTTTTTATATTTTTATATTATTTATATTTATTTTAAAAAAACATTCACGATTAATTTTAAAAATATTTATTTTAAATTTTAGATTATTTTTTTTTATTTGTTGATTTTTTTTAATTGTATATTTTATTTTTTAAAAATCCAATTTACTCTTGTTTTTATGTATTGATGGTTTTAAAATATAAATCCGTTATATTAACCATTTCTTTAGTGTCAGTTCCATGAATATTGATGGTTTTAAAATATAAATCCGTTATATTAATAATTTCTTTAGTGTCAGTTCCATGAATATAGAGAAAGATACATATAAATATACCGATATCAGACGTATGAAAGGATAAATTTTAGATCATCAGTTTCTGAAAATTAATCTCTGATCATTACATTAGAGGTATCATGCGTTCTCTGTTTAAAAATATCTCTTCTATTATTATATTACTATTAAAGGATATTTTTATCCTCAGGACATAATGTAGATAATAAACGTATCACATCTCTGATATAATAATCTCATAAATTGATATAATATAATGGTCAAGGTAAATTATAAATATTGACGATCTAAGATTTAGATAACATGCACATAACGCCTATGTTAAACCATATGTTAAACCAGTATGTTAAACTTTTTTCTTTTCTTCCTCGAACACAAAAATGATAGAAATTTTTTCATTAGGTAAACCAGTATGTTAAACTTTTAAACATCAAATTAATTTTTTATTATATAAATTTAAAAATGACTATCTTTAATTTCTCCTGGTATTTTTAAATGAAAATTTTTTCACTTTAAATGGTTTAGATTTATTTTTAAAATTAAATATTTTTTAAATAGATATTAAATTTATAAAAAATAATTTTTAATTAAAATTAATATTTTTTTAATAATGTTTAAAGATTAAATAATTTATATTTTATTAATTTAAAAAATTATTATCAAAACTTAACCATATAATTTTGCTAGCAATTTTACTTCTCAAAAATTACAAATAATATTTTTTTAAAAAAAAAAAATTGCCTAGGCCTCTGGAAGAGTTGAGACTGGCCCTTCGTGTTCCTCCTTGTCTCTATTTAAGCACCACCTCCATCCCTACTCTCTTCACAATCCAAACCCATGACGACCAGGTTCTTAGCGATCGTCTTCGGCCTGGCCGCGCTGCTGCTCGGCTCCTCCGGCGGTGTGGTGGCCATCATCAGCGCCTCCCTGTTCGACCAGATGCTGAAGCATCGCAACGACGCTGCCTGCCCAGCCAGCGGGTTCTACACCTACAACGCCTTCGTGACCGCCGCCAACTCCTTCCCCGGATTCGGAACGACCGGCGACGCCGCCACCCAGAACCGGGAGGTCGCTGCCTTCCTGGCTCAGACTTCTCACGAGACAACTGGTTCGTACTACATTTCCAAACACATTTCATTATTATTATTATTATTATTATTATTTCCTTAAATAAGTGAAACAAAACATAATTAATTCATAATTTCGATTTGTTTTTCATGAACTTTAAGGTGGCTGGCCCAGCGCACCCGACGGCCCATATGCATGGGGCTACTGCTTCATCCGAGAACGAGATCCTCCTTCGGACTACTGCTCCGCCGACGCGCAATGGCCGTGCGCCGCCGGACAGAGTTACTACGGCCGCGGCCCGATCCAACTCACCCAGTAAGTATTCCATCTATATTTTAAAAATAATTATAAAAAATGTTCTAACATAAACGAATAAAGTTAATTAATTTCTTATTCGTGCAGCAATTACAATTACGGCCCAGCTGGGAGTGCCATCGGTTCGAACCTCCTGAGTAATCCGGACTTGGTCGCTACGGACGGAGTTATATCCTTCAAAACGGCCATTTGGTTCTGGATGACACCGCAGGGGAACAAACCCTCGTCCCACGACGTGATCACCGGACGATGGACGCCCTCCGATGCCGATCGAGCGGCTGGAAGACTTCCAGGGTACGGGGTCATCACCAACATCATCAATGGAGGGATCGAGTGCGGCAAAGGTTCGAACGCTCAGGTCGCGGATCGGATTGGATTCTACAAGAGATACTGTGACTTGCTGGGGTTGAACTATGGCGATAATTTGGACTGCTACAACCAAAGACCGTTTAACGCTTAGTTTAATACGAAATGATGATATATCATAATGAATAAATCGGTTGCTTCGATATATATGCTGTAATGACACTAGCTAGCTAGTGTTCTAATAAAGACTTGATAAAGTTGGAGATGTTTGAAAAGCTTCACTTTTTAAAATTATCAGATTTATGTTTACCCGGTAAAAAAAAAAGGATTCCTATTGAAATCCCAATATGTAAGGTTATAAATGAATCAAGTGTTCGTGAATAAATTTGGCATTCGATTTGGTAAGAGCTTGTTTACGTAAAATTAATTAAATAAATAAACTTGAACAGCTCGTTAAGCTAAACAAACAAATTTGAATACATATGTGTTCAGCTTGTTAACGTTCGTGAACAACATTTATGAGCAATGTTCGTGAACAACGTTCATGAACAATATTCACGAACAATATTCATTAATAATTTTTTTTCAATATGCTAAATAAATAATAAAATAAATAAATAAATTTAAATTATCAAGCTCAATAATTAATCAAATAACTAAAAGTTTCAAACAATCAAACAAGTTTGAATTGAGAGCTTGATAACATCTAAACGAACCAAGCTCGAATCAAGCTCAAGCCAAGCTCGAACCAAGCTCAAGTCAAGCTTGAATTGAAAGCTTGATAACATCTAAATGAACCAAGCTCAAGCCAAGGTTCAAACAAACTCAAGCTCATAAAAATTAAACCAAGCCAAGTTTGAACACTCATTTCAAAAGCTTGGTTTGAACACTCAATCGATCATGATGAATGCACACTGTGGATGTATAGAGTATCAAATCTCTCACTTTTAGAAATTGATCACCAAGCAAATCCAAAAAGATCAAAGCCCCGCCTCTTTCTTTTCATCAACACTTTTTTTTTAAATAATAATAATAATAATAACTTAACATATGTACAAAATCCATCCTAAATGCAAAGTATATCTGAGATAAGGGTAAGAAAAAAAGAATGTGTCTTAATTTCCTCAATCTCTAGTTTGAATTCGTCTTCGAAAAAGGTCTTCTATGATATGGAGTTCATCTTGCTTGAAAGGCCCAACTTGTACACCTCAATCGCCAACTACGCCTCCCACCTCACCGCCCTCCTTCTCATAGTCTCTAAGTCCACTATGCATGAGCCCATGCCCATGTCTGCTACCCTCCTCAGTCCTCACTGCAACCTACTTTGGCTTGACGACTGTTTGTCCACTCGCTACTACTGTCGCATACCTCCAGGTTATTGCGTTGCGCTGCTCCATCCATCTCCACCCTTGATCGAGCCTCGCCACCACCTCCTCTGTGCACTAACCGATGCACATTGTCTCGCACGATAGGCACTTCACAGTTCACCCAGCTTAGAGGTCCCGCGTTCCCCATTGACATTGATATGGCAGAATTTTGAAGCCCCCACATGACTCATATGCGCAAAAATCATGCTGAGTTGTCAATCAAAGTCAAGTCAAGGTAAGTCAGATGTGACTTAAAGGGAATCAGACCCATCCCATATGAGATTCGAGTTTGATCATGCCTACTTAATTAGTACATTCATCCCTAGAAATAGAATTTGCCTGGAGACAAGATAACTACTAAGACTCAGTCTCAATTATCAACATCGCTTCGGTCTCGGCTCCGGACTTTGACATTTAGGGTTGTAAATGAACCAAACGTTAATAAACAAGTTTAGTGTTTGGCTTGGTAAGATTTTATTTATGTTTGTTCAATAAACACAAGTTCAATTAAATGAACAAGCTTGTACAACTCGTTAAACTAAACAAATAAGCTTGAATATATGTGTTCAACTCGTTAATGTTCATGAACAACGTTCGTAAATAATATTCATCAATAAAACTCTTTCAACATGCTAAATAAATAAAGATCATTTCAAAATGAATAAATAAATTTGTTTTATCAAATTCAATAACCAACCAAACAAGCTTAAAATGTAAAAGTTTCAAACAATCAAACAAACTTGAATTTAGAGCTCGATAACAACTAAATGAACAAAGCTCAAGCCAAGATTGAACCAAACTCAAGCTCATAAAAAGAAACCAAGCCAAGTTTGAATAATCATTTCAGTGACTTGGTTCATAAGCTCGGTTTAGCTTGACTTGACTACCTTATTAAACAAATTTGAACACTATAAGGCTTGACTCGTTTACAACCCTACTGACATCTTCTTTGTCTCGGCCTCGGGTCCTAGCATCATCCACGCCTCAGTCGTCAACATTGTCCCAGCCTCAGCCACCTACTCTATCTATGACTCAGCTTCAAACCCCGACATCCTCCACGTCTTAGTCTTAGTCACTAATATCACCCCTGACTCAGCCTTAGTCATCGACATCGTCCTAGCCTTAGCCGTTAACACCATCCTAAACTCAGTCTCATCCACCAACTTCGTCTAGGACCTAGCCTCAAATCCCGACATCATCCATGCTCCAGCCTTGGATCCTGACATCCTCCACACCTCAGTCTCAGTTATCGACATCGGCCTAGGCTCGACCTCAGTCGCTAACATTGTCCCGACCTTGGCCTAAACCATTGACTTCGTCTAGGACTCGGCCTATAAGATCCCAACATCCTCCCCTCTCAAACCTTAGTTGCCAACTTCATTTATCCTCAAGACTACTCAACATTGACTTCATTTCCTCATCCTCGGATCAGACCCACACCCTATATGTTAGCTCACTGAAAACATGTAGGGCACACATGGATAAGGAAGTGACATAATTGTTTTAATAACAAAGCCATTTTTTCCCAAGCGATGTAGATAACAATTGTGAATATTCCAGAATATGTGACACTAGATGAATAGAGAAGCAGTTATGTGGTTATTGTTAGGATCGATGATCGCGGCTAGAGAGGGGGGGTGTGAATAGCCGACCCCAAAATCGCGTTTCTTTCTACAAATTAGGGTTAGCGCAGCGGAAATAAAACGAATAGAAACGAAAGCGGAGAATAGCAAACCTCAAACTCGTCGATGTAACGAGGTTCGGAGATGAAACTCTTACTCCTCGGCGTGTCCGTAAGGTGGACGAAGTCTATCAATCCGTCGGTGGATGAGTCCCCGGAAAACCGGCTAATATGAACTCCTTATGGGTGGAGAAACCTCGCCACAAGAACTTTGCAACAGCAATAAGGAGTACAAAGAAGAGCAAGAACAAAAAACACAATAAATGTACAAATACTCGCTTGCCTTCTCGTCGACTGAAGTCCCGGATGAAGCACCAACTTCACGGACGAATGCCAACAAGCAACTCAGTCAAAGAAGCTCCCCCGAAGCTTCGGAGCTCAGCAAAGCTCAAGCACAGCTTTCAGAAGAACAGCAGCTCGAGGAGGAAGAAGAAGAGTTAGTGTCAGCAACCCTCGATCTCTTCTTATATCCCCTGATATCCTGGCTAACCTGCGAACCTGCAAGCAAAAAGACCAGAACACAGATGCCCAAAATAACCTAGCCGTTGAGTCACAACGGCTAGGGCTGGACCGATCAGGCTCCACCCTGATCGGTCCAGAGTGCTGCTGATCGGTCATGGGGACCGATCAGCATGCTTTTCTCCCGAACTTCTTGCCTCTGATCGTTGTTTCCTGATCGGTCTGCAGACCGATCAGATAACACTCAGTAGGCTACTGTTTGGTTACTGATCGGTCACCAGACCGATCCAGATACCCAGTGTTTCACTGGATCGATCCACTGATCGATCCAGAGCTTGGTTTTTGCCCAAACCAAGTCCTAAACCTTCCAAACCAACATCCGGTCAACCTTGACCTGTTGGTACATCATGCTTAGCATCCGGTCACTCCCTTGACCTGTTAAGACTCCCCACCAAGTGTCCGGTCAATCCCTTTGACCCACTTGGACTTTTCTCTTCGTGTCAAGTATCCGGTCACTCCCTTGACCTACTTGACCTTCTCAACACCAGATGTCCGATCACCCTTGATCCATCTGGATTTTTCCTTGCCCGGCTTCACTCACCAGGACTTTCACCTAGCTTCACTCACCAGGATTTCCAATCTGCCCGGCTTCACTCACCAGGACTTTCCCACTGCCTGGCTTCACTCACCAGGACTTTCACCTAACTTCACTCACTAGGATTTTCACCTGGCTTCACTCACCAGGATTTCCAATCTGCCCGGCTTCACTCACCAGGACTTTCCCACTGTCTGGCTTCACTCACCAGGACTTTCACCTAGCTTCACTCACTAGGATTTTCACCTGGCTTCACTCACCAGGATTTCCAATCTGCCTGGCTTCACTCACCAGGACTTTTCCGTCTGCCTGGCTTCACTCACCAGGGTTTTCACATTTGCCTGGCTTCACTCACCAGGACTTTCCACATCCGGTCCAGAGAACGAGCTACTGAGCCCTCTCTGACCACAGTTCGGAAAACGAGCTACCGAGCCCTCTCCGACTTCCATCCGGTCCAGAGAACGAGCTCCCGAGCCCTCTCTGACCTAGTCCGGAGAACGAGCTACCGAGCCCTCTCCGACTTCTACTTGCCAAGTTCCCATACTTGGACTTTTCCCGTGTCAGGTCAACTCACCTCGGGTCAACCAGGTCAACCTAGACCTAAGGTTGTACCAACAATCTCCCATCAAAATACAACTCTTTTGTTCTTGTCAAATATCAAAATACAACTCGAGTCAGGTCAACTCGAGTCGGGTCAACCAGGTCAACCTTGACCTAAGGTTGCACCAACAGTTATCAGATCTGGTCTCCTAGATGTCTTCCCTCAAACATGTGATGCCTAGTGGATAGAGAAATAACTAACGGTTGTCAAATTTGATCCTCTCATTGGCTCATACGAGGATGATGAAAGATAACGCAGTGTTTGACATGGAGATGCTCTTCTGACAGCTACATAAATCCTAGAGAAGACAATTAAGTGCAAGAGGTACTCTCTCTCACACTCTCTTTGGCTACATCAAACTCTCGCACTTTCTTCTTCTTCCTTTGCTAGCTTCATACCTCAAGTAAACCCTAACCTGAGCATTGGAGTGGCCTGTCGGGATCCCTTCCTAATGTCATTTTAACTCTTTGTTGAAGTGTGTTTCAGGTCCTCCTCATCCTCGTCACTTACTATCTTTGGAGAGTGTGCACGTCAACTCGTTCATTGACTGGTGGCTTGACCATCCACAGTATTTGACCGGAATATACACCACTAGTATGTCGTAATGTTGTGGTGGGTTCTCATACTGTCGCTTGCTCACCACGTAGAACGGGATGTGTACCTCCTCCCATGTCACATTCTTAACCGCCAGTTGTGCTTGGAATACCGGCTCCGAGTTGAGCCGTCGGTAGTCGATGGCGTAGAGGTGTGGGATGAGGGAGAGGCGGGAGAAAGCAAACTTTGAGGTAGCTTGGTTGCTAACATTGAGGCAGTGGTTGAGGCCGCCATACCAGGAGCCAGTCAGAACCACGTAAGTCCCACGCTTGAAGGTTGTGGCAGTCCCAAGTTGCCCCTAGGGCGTAATACAGATGGTGGGCACATGATTTTCTGGCGTAATGATCGGGGGTTGATTTGTAAGTACCCTGTGGAGGTTTTGATGCAATCAACCAAGTCAAGTTAGGTTATGTCGTGATTTGATCCTTGTGTCTTAGTGTGCAGGAACTTAGGAGTATAGGAGGTCGAGCGAAAGACGAAGCTAGCGAGAAGAACGACATGGGAGAGTCCGAGGGACGAGGCGTTGCGAAAGAGTACGCTAACGGACGAGAAGATGACGCACGATATTTTTGAGGGACGAGAAGTCAGAGTGAAAGGTTACTCAAGAAGGCTGGAAAATGAGTTCGAGTGAGCCCTATTCCGAATGACCGAAATCACCCAATCGAGTGGAGCCTGAGCGAGAGCTCGGACGAAAAAGTCAAAAAAAAATTGTTGACTTTGGTCTAGGCGCCAGCCAGGGCGCCCCGGGCTCACGCCCTGGTTGAGGTGTTTCAGCCCGGTTCGGGCTCTCGGACCTGGTTCATGCGCTCGGACTAGAAAACTTATCGAAACACGAGGTGTCACGATCCATTGCGCTGTGGATAAAATTTTATCCACCCTAAGCGCTCGGATTAACGCTATAAATATAACTCTAATTTCAGTAGCTAAAGAACAACACTTATAAATGAATTTTTCTTTATGTTCTACTATTTTTGTGAGCTGTCAATGTTGTAAAGAGGCTACTCCGCCTAAAGGAGATTTTAATGAGCTTCATTTGTCTAGGATTAACAATCCTTTGATTGCAAACTTAGTAAACTCTCTTGCCTCTGTTTTAATTTGTGCATTTGCTGTTTGTTATTATAAAGTATTTTGCCTAACTTAGTCCGAAGATCGAGAAAGGGTATTCGTGTCTTTTCATACCTATTCACCCCGCCGGCCGCTACGGACCAACATGATTATCAGGAACTGACGACCTGGGGTTTACCCCACCATGCTCCTAATGTTTGTGTACCTGCATTTACCTCCATCTATATTGTTGAAGCTGACACTAGGGAGTTGTTAAGATAACGGATCTACCTTTGAACACGATATAAGCATCAAGGGCGAGAGACCAATAATCGTCGATGCGGGTGCACACGATCCAATCATAGCTGAAATTGCCTTGCTATTCGCATAGCCTGATCATCCTCAGGCAGCCTTCCGCCAGATTAAAGTACTTAAAGTAGTGTGTGAAGGATTAAGTCTCTATTAAATAGGGTAATACGGGATTAATAATAACACAATGATTTTATCATTAAGAAATTAAATCTCAATTAAAGTAAGTGATCTATATGATGGAAGACGAGATTTTAACTTTTATGTTTTGAATGTAGATTGAATGAGTATATTCAATAATCTAGTTCGTTAATATTAATGATTTGTTAACGCTTTATGAATTTGATAATGGAGATGGGCTTGGTATTAAAGGGAGAGGTGAAAATTTATTTGGGCATTTTGAGATTTTAACTCTTCTTCGACTCTTCCCCATTGAGACTAAAGCCTAGAATTGTCGTCCATTCTTGTAGTAGACTTCCACTGCACTCGTAGAAATTCGTACTTCAATAAGTAGGAAGTAATGACTTTAGCAATAGATTCAGGTGAGTCATTCGTATGTGATTTCAGTTTTGCCTAATTTATTGATAATAGTTAGATCTTTTAGATGATGTATCATATGGTTTTGTTTTGAAGTATTGATCACTATGATTTTAATTGGTATTAGAGTTTAGGATTAACTTATCGCCGTGTTTGAGTTGTAAATTAAGGGTTGATTGATTGTTTGTCTGTTCGAGCGTCGAAATATGTAAATTCCGGTTTGGACCCTAGCAGAGCTTGAATTATAAATTGGGATCGCTTCATTAAATCTCAATTAAAATCTAGCCAGTGATTTCCTTTTAACATACAACTCAAATTGAGAGATGACGAGTATAATTTTTTCAGGCAATTTGAATTACAAAAATTCTTCAAATATATTAACAACGAGAACTATTCTTGAATTAGCATTTATCTATTCGTATATTGAACTTATGTACGAATTCATGTCATCGTCCAATCAACAGAAATTATTTAATTAATTGGTTATTCAGAAATTAGACGTAAGCGCCACAAAAGTCTTCATGTATATCCGAGCCCGTTTCTCAGTGCATCTGTCAGTCAATTGACCAGGAGACGCGCCTAATTCGTATCATACCTGGAGCAGCCCATGTTCAAGGCTTCAAGCTCGACGAGCCACCATACTAATTCCACACGAAATCCGCAAACTGTGGGTTTTTCTTCCACTAGAAGTAACAGACTGTGTGTTTCTTCCACAGGTTCCTTTTTTTTTTATTGAACAAAAAATCTGCCAGTCTAATTTTGATCTTAAGACACATGCAAGTTAGTTCGGGTGAACTAACAAGAAGGATCAAAGCAACTTCTGAGCATGCATGCGTGTTCCTCTTTGGCTCCTTGTGGACTTTAAGAACTTGATTTTATCATTTCAGACGCGGCAACTGACTCGACGCTAACACGTTGCACTGTATTTAAGCACCACCTCCATCCCTCCTCTTTTCATAATCCAGACCCGGCCATGACGACCAGGTTCTTAGCGATCGTCTTCGGCCTGGCCGTGCTGCTGCTCCGCGCCTCCGGTGAGCAATGCGGGCGGCAGGCCGGTGGAGCTGCGTGCCCCGCCGGGCTCTGCTGCAGCAAATTTGGCTGGTGCGGCGACACGCAGGAGTACTGCGGCCCCGATAATTGCCAGAGCCAATGCCCCAGTACCCCTAGCGGCGGCATCATCAGCGCCTCCCTGTTCGACCAGATGCTGAAGCATCGCAACGACGCTGCCTGCCCAGGCAGAGGGTTCTACACCTACGACGCCTTCGTGACCGCCGCCAACTCCTTCCCCGGATTCGGAACGACCGGCGACGCCGCCACCCGGAACCGGGAGGTCGCTGCCTTCCTGGCTCAGACTTCTCACGAGACAACTGGTTCGTACTACAATTTCAATTCTTTAAATTAAACAAATAAAAATATATATAATTAATTAATAATTTCTATTTGTTTTTCATGAACTTTCAGGTGGCTGGCCTAGCGCACCGGACGGCCCTTATGCATGGGGCTACTGCTTCGTCCGAGAACGAGACCCTCCTTCCGACTACTGCTCCGCCGACGCGCAATGGCCGTGCGCCGCCGGACAGAGTTACTACGGCCGCGGCCCGATTCAACTCTCCCAGTAATTATTCCGTCTCAAAAATTTCTAAAATAAACGAATAAAGCTAATTAATTTCTTATTCGTGCAGCAATTACAATTACGGCCCAGCTGGGAGAGCCATCGGTTCGAACCTCCTGAGTAACCCGGACTTGGTCGCCACGGACCGAGTTATCTCCTTCAAAACGGCCATTTGGTTCTGGATGACCGCGCAGGGGAACAAACCCTCGTCCCACGACGTGATCACCGGACGATGGACGCCCTCCGATGCCGATCGAGCGGCTGGAAGACTTCCAGGGTACGGCGTCATCACCAACATCATCAACGGAGGGATCGAGTGCGGACAAGGTCCGAACGATCAGGTCGCAAACCGGATTGGATTCTACAAGAGATACTGTGACTTGCTGGGGTTGAACTATGGCAATAATTTGGACTGCTACAACCAAAGGCCGTTTAACGCTTAGTTTAATACGAAATGATGATATATCGTAATGAATAAATCGGTTGCTTCGATATATATGATGTAATGGCACTAGCTAGCGCTAATGTTACAATAAAGATTAATAAAGTTAACGGAGAAGTTTGGAAAGCTACACTTTCTTAAAATTAACGAGTTGGGATTGCAAATTATATTCTAAATTCAAATTCAGGGTTAATCCTACTAAATGGTATTATAAATTATATCAGATGTTTTTTACCTATAAAATAAAAAGGATTCCTATTGAAATCCCAGCACAGCGACGCCACTGTCTGCCCTTTTCCCTAACTTTTCAAGTAATGAGGCAATTGATTTCCTTTCACTTGAAGAAACTGGCCATGCACCAAACAAGTCCCACCTATCTAAAAAGATCAAAGCTCCTCTATAATTTTATCAACACATTTTTTTCTTTTTTATTAAAAAATAATAAAAACGTAATATATGTAAAACTTCATCCTAAATGCAATAAAATCGAAAAAAATATATCTTTCCTCAATCTTAAGTTTGAATTCTTCTTCCAAAAACAGGTCTTCTATAATGTGGAGTTCCTCTTACTTGATAGGCCCGCCCAACTTGCACACCTCAATCAAGCACCTCCCATATTGTAATTTTAGAGTCATAATTATAATTATAAATGTCTAATATAATTTATTAAATAAGTCATAAATTAATGTCATAAAATTTAGAATTAAAGAATTTTATTTAAAAACTTAATTGTCATGAATATAATAGTGTGGATATTATATATACAATTTTTGATTTACTGAGAAGTTAAATTAGAAATAAGTCAACTTAGACAATTAAAAATATTAGTTATGGTCCTAGTTTGCAATATGAAGGTTTTGTTATGTACCCACCTATAAAACTCTGTAAATGTTAAGGAAATATCCAAATTGAAGATCATTGTCCAAAATTGACTGCAAACTACGAGTTCTAGTACACTTCTGCAATTCTAATTATTATGTTTGTGAACTTTTAAGAATCGAATAGAGTTTAGGATTTTATATTAAACTCTTTCAAACTAGTTTAGTCAATTCTAGATCAGTTGCAATTGTTAAAGGGAGAAATGAGCTTAGTAAGTTTATTTCTTAGTGTCTTCAGAGGAAGAGAGGTTGAAGCACAAGGATAAAAATATACATTTGGCAAACACCCCTAAAGATAAACGCAAGAGAAAAATTGTGACTACTAAAGATTTATATATATGTGAATAAACAAAAGCAAAATAATGACAAGAAATGTCGTTTCTTCTTTAACAATCTTGACATGAGAATGTTCTAAGTACTATGCATGATATGTGAAAAAAGAGTACATTTTTAAATTTAGTTTGTTCTGAATAAATTTAGCTTTAGTAGATAGAAACATTTGGTGGTTAGAGTCTGGTGTTATTATTAATATAAGTGTTTCAACATAGGCTACCTGAGCTACCGAAAGCCAATCATATTGAAAGATGCATTTATGCAGATGATAGCAAATCAGTCGAAGTGGAAGTAATAGAGTATTTTAGATTGTTGTTAAACATTGATTATTATTTAAACTTAATAGATACTTTTGTTATAACGTCACTTAGACCGAATTTGATTTCTATTTATAATTTGGACAAATTTGATTATTGTTGTTCATTTGAAAATAATCAGTTCAGTTTATCTATTAATTCTAATATTATTAGAGTTGGTCCATTTATAATTTATGACAATCTATATATGTTTGATATAAATGCTTTTTATATTGAAATCCTAAATGTGTAATCACGTGGTAATAAGTGTAAATTTAATAATAAAAATTTAGGTGTATTATGACACAAACGTTTAGGACACATCTCTAAAAATAGAGTTAAACTATTTGTATCCATTGGAATTTTACACTTCATTGATTTATACACCTAAACATTTGTGTTGAATGCATTAAGGGAAAACAAATCAAAAGAAAGAAAGAGGATGCATATAGAGTTACAAAAGTATTGGAATTAATACATATAGATATTTGTGGACTATTTCCAATACCTTCTTGGAATGGTAATAATATTTTGTATCATTCATAGATAAGTATTCTAGACATGTATACCTATTTCTTATATATGAAAAGGCTTAAACATTGGATGTTTTCAAATCATTCAAGGTTGAAGTCGAGAATCAACTTGACAAAAGAATTAAGAAAGTCAGATATGATCGTAATAGTGAATACCACCGAAACCTTTTATTCAATACCTAAAGGAGTGTGGAATCGTTCGATAGTATACCATGTCAGGCTCACCAATCATGAATAGTGTACCTGAATGATAAAATCTGACTCTTAAGGATATAGTAAGGAGTATGGTTAGTCATTTAACTTTACCAGAGTCACTCTGAGGGAAAAGCATTAAAGATCATAACTTACATTCTAAATCGAGTACCCACTAAAGAAGCTACTAAAACACCTTTTGAGCTTTGGATAAGACAAAAGTTAAGTCTAAAAACATTTCCAAATTTGCGGATGTCCAGTTGAGGTTAAACCGTATCGACCACATGAAAAGAAACTAGACTCCAGAACAATAAGTAGTTGCTTTATTGTATATTCTGAGTAATTACAAGGTTATAAGTTTTATGATCCCAAGATAAAATCAATCGTTGAGATGGAAACTACAATGCTCTTTGAGGATATTGAGTTTGAGGGGAAAAATAAAGTAACAGACTTTATTTTTAAGGAGAAATGTATTGCCACTACTTTCCAAGAGAAAATGGTCCATATTCCTATGATAGCTTCTGATAATAATCATATTTTTTTCTTGTTAGTGATCAGAATGTAATACAAGAATAACAAGACATTATTAATCAACACACAGAAGAATAAACTCAACAACCTCAAGAACCAATGTATGAAGAACAAGTGTCTTTACGTAGGTCCACTAAAGAAAAGATGAGTGATATTCTAGATGATTACATAGTACTACTTCAAGAATATAAAGAAAACAATGGTATGGCAGAGGATGATCTGATTAACTTTCGTTAAGCTTTGCCAGATTCAAATTCTCAAAAGTGGATTGAGGCAATCGATGAGGAGAATAAGTCAAGCAAGACAATAAAATTTGGGAACTTGTCCTATTACCAGAATGTGTGAAATTCATTGATTATAAATGGATTTTTAAAACCAAATGAGATTCAAATGGTAACGTGGAAAGATATAAAACAAGTCGTGCTATACTAAAAAATATGAGATTAACTTTAAAGAGATATTTTGTCCAATTTCAACGAAGAATTCTTTTAGAATGATCATGACACTTATCACAATCTTCGATATGAAACTCTATCAAATGGATGTCAAGACAACTTTTCTCAATGGAGACATTGAGGAAACAATCTATATGGTGCAACTAGAATACTTTGTATTAGGAGATCCAAAGAGTATGGTTTGCAAACTTAAGAAGTTTATCTATGGATTAAAGTAAACTTCTCATGAATGATACCATAAATTTCATCAAATAATCATCTCATTTGATTTTGAGATAAATATAGTAGATAATTATGTGTATCATAAGTTCAGTGAGAGTAAGCATATCTTCCTGGTTCTATATGTTGATGATATTTTGCTTGCCATAAATAATATAGGTATGTTAAACGATACCAAGAATTCTATCTAAATATTTTGAAATGAAAATTCTTGGTAATACATCCTTTGTACTAGGATTCAAATACACTGAGATTGTTCTCAAGGTATTCTTGGATTATCGCGAAGGAACTATATTGATAAGGTGTTTAAAAGATTTAGCATGCAAGATTGTAAACAAAGTAACACCTGGATCGCTAAAGGAGATAAGTTTAGTTTTAAACAGTGCCTAAAGGAAGCCTCAATACTCAAGAAATGCAAAAGAATATTCTGTTGGTGCAGGGAGCACCAGACGATCGAACATAAGTTTTGATTATGGCAAATGGTCCAAAGTTAAGGTTGCTTGTTATCTAACAAGTGTGATTGAACTTGCAGGAAAGTCCTAAGTATTCTTAGGCAAAATTCCTAGTGGATTTTAGACAGGTGGAAAACCATAGGAGGAGGTAACCTTAGGAAAGATGTAGTTGTCGTTAGGCATGAAATCCTGATCCTGGGGATTGAGCGAAGTCTTGGCGGGTCGATATCTTTGGGCAAAATCCTAAAGTCAGGGACTCTATGTGAAAATCCTGGTGGTCGCAGACCAGGTGAAAGTTTGGACCGGTCATGGAGCTGACGCCCAACAT
This sequence comes from Zingiber officinale, assembly GCF_018446385.1. Taxonomy (NCBI): domain Eukaryota; kingdom Viridiplantae; phylum Streptophyta; class Magnoliopsida; order Zingiberales; family Zingiberaceae; genus Zingiber; species Zingiber officinale. The sequence continues at coordinate 11,956,966 of NC_056000.1, read as the reverse complement.
GAAGATCTGAAGTCTCGGGCATTGAGCAAAAATTCAGTCGGTTTGGAGGACCGGTCTGACAAAAAGTAACTCTCCTGAGAGGAGTAGGTGAGAACACGCTCCTCGAAGAGGGAACAGTAGGTGTTTGTTTGACCTAGAGTTTTCGGAGAAAATATGAAAGTCAAAATCGGATAGTCCGAAGGCTGTCAAAAGTTATATATTGCTTTACTATTATTTGCTATTTGTCTAACTCTATTTTGCAGGGAAACTAACATTTTACAGGTTGAAGTTTCGACCTTGATTAGTCGACCAAACCTGGGATCGGTCGATCAAATCTCCAAGCAAGCAGAGTAGATTTTCAGCTAGCTGATCGAGTTTGACCAAAGGATTGATCGACCGAACCTGGGGTTCAGTTGACTGAACGGTGGATAGGCGTCGACGTGGTTGGGCCGAGTGGATCAGATCAGATAGGCCAGCAGGATCGGTCGACCAAATGGCAGGATCGGTCGACCGAATGAGGGCTCATCCGAAGCGGTAGAAGTTGGATGGGAAGTCGAGTCGATTCAGGGTAGATCGGTCGACCGATCAACGATGAGTCAAACCTAATCCCAAGATCAATGGATCTGGATCAGGTCTGGGTTGGCTATAAAAGGAGGGATCGACCAGTTGCTTCTTCACGACATTCTAAGATCAAGAAAGAACAACTGTTGCTCTCTTCTATGCTGCTCCAACAATCGACGATCTAATGCTATTCTTCATTGTCAGTAAACCTTATTGTTAATACTTAATTTTCTATACTCTTCTTTGTAAAGAATTTACGAATTAATAGTGAATTGTCTAACGTAAGTGATCAACGATCGTAGTCCTTGAAGTAGGAGTCGTCATAGGTTCCGAACCAAGTAAAATCAAAGGTGTTAGTTTTGCTTTACTTGTTCTTTATTCCGCTACGTTATTCTGTGTTTTCCGAAACGAGTAAAAAAGTCACGAGTGCTATTCACCTCCCTTTAGCACGCATCGATCCTACATATTCCCTATGCTTTGGTTATAGGAAGTATCATGTATGCTCATTAGAAATGTGAATGGAAAGTGATTTTATAGTGAATGAGAGCTTTTAGTCCTACATTGAAAGTTTTGTGCCTATGAAGTTGGTTTATAATGAATCACAACCACTGAAGTTGTGAACATGTATGGGGCGAGGCTTAGATTGTAGTTATGAGGTTGATTTTTAATGAATCACAACTATTGAAGTTGTGAACATGTATGAGGTGAGACTCTTTATCATGTGTGGACCCCATAGGGGGTGCAAATCTAGGACTCAGATTTTATTGAACCCAGGTGGTTGGTGTACAAGTATGACCTACATGCGTTGAATGTTGAACCGATGAGGATAAAATTTATCCAAGTGAATCAATCAATATTTTGTCATCCGAATCTTTCTTTATGACCATTGATCAATGATTGCCAACGATTGACGTTATGCCTCGAGCCTCTATATAAGGAAAGCTACGACCTTAAGTAGAAAAAAGACACATAAGCAAAGAGAATCCATCCACTTTTGTTCCCCTCGTTTTTTTTCTCTGTTGTGCATCTTACTTCGCAGACTCTTTGTGATAGCGTTCGGGTACATGCTCGGTTCACCATGAACAATTAGTACTTGATTATCTAAGTGGTCATTTTATTATATCTTGAAAAACAGACATCCATAGTGACATCGAAACACAGCTGGAGAAGACAAATTTATTAAGGAAACTACGTCAAATACAAACGTCAATATCTTTCTCTCTCGACTTGGCACTCAAGTAGTGGTGACCCACTCGGACTCGACCGACTTAATAGTCGGGTGATGCAACTACTAATGATGAGTCCAATTTTTTCAAGCAATTTAAATTACAAAAATTCTTCAAATATAATAACAGCGAGAATTATACTTGAATTAGAATTTAGCTATTTGTATCCATAAATTAAACTTAAGTACGAATTCATGTCATCGTCCATTCAATTCACTATTTAATTAATTGGTACGTAGCTCTCGTAGTTGGGAGTCAGATGATGATTTGCCACATTGAGAGGTCATTTTTGTGGAGTTCATTCCCATGAGGAAACATATTCATTCATCTGGGAGGCTACTGTCATATCGTAATTTATCTATCTATCTATCTATATTTTATGATTGATCGACGATACTAACCACTGGGATGAATAAATTAATTGGTTATTAACAAATTTCCAACCATTCTTCTTCCGTTGACGCAAGTCCCAAAAAAGTCTTCGTATATATCTCGTCCATCTAGGACATGCTCCTAATTTGCCTCTGTTTTAGCAGTCGATGATCAGGGGCGAAGAGCCACCATACTACTTCCACACAAAATCCGTGAACTGTTGGTTTTTCTTCCACTACAAGTACTGGATTCTGTGTTTCTTCCACAATCTCGCAGTTTTTTTGGATTGAACAAAATCTACCAGTCCAATTTAGATCGTAAAACACAAGTTAGTTGATGTGAACTCAGAAGAAGGTTCAGAGCAAGTTCTGAGCATGCTATTCCCTCCTCTTTCATAATCCAAACCCATGACGACCAGGTTCTTAATTTAATACGAAATGATGATATATCATAATGAATAAATCGGTTGCTTCGATATGCTGTAATGACACTAGCTGGCTAGTGTTACAATAAAGATTAATAAAGTTAACGAGTTGGCGATTGCAAATTATATTCTAAATTCAAATTCAGGGTTAATCCTACTAAATGGTATTATAAATTACATCAGATTTTTTTTACCCATCAAAAAAAAAAAAAGATTCCTATTGAAATCCCAACACGGCAACGCCACTCTCTGCCCTTTTGCCTAACTTTTCAAGTATTGATTTCCTTTCACTTGAAGAAACTGGCCACCAAACAAGTCCCACCTATCTAAAAAGATCAAAACCTCTCCTCTATCATCTCATCAACACATTTCTTTTTATTTTTTAAAAAATAATTAAAACTTAGCATATGTACAAAACTCATCCTAAATGCAATAAGATGGAAAAAGAATGTCTTTCCTCAATCTCTAGTTTGAATTTTTCTTCAGAAAAGATCTTCTATAATGTGGAGTTCGTCTTGCTTGATAGGCCCATCTTGCACACCTCAATCGCCGGCGGCGCCTCCCACCTCGCCGTCCTCCTTCTCATAGTCTCAAAGTTCACTACGCACGCGCCCACGTCCATTTCCGCGACCCTCCTCCTCTCCGCCGCCATCTCCCGCCCCGCGACCCTGTCGTAGATTCTCTCCCACCCGTCTGCCCACCTGCCGCTGCCGTCGCATACCTCCAGGCTTCCGTTGCTCCACTCCGTCCAGCTCCACCCCTGATGGAGCCCCGCCACCACCTCCTCTGCGCACTGACCGGCGCAAGTTGCCTCGCACGGCCGGCACTTCGCCCCGCTCAGGGGTCCCGCGCTGCCCATCGACACCACTAGCACGCCGTAATGCGGCGGCGGGTACTCGTACTGCCGCTCGCTCACCACGCAGAACGGGACGCGTACCTCCTCCCACGTCACGTTCGCAACCGCCAGCTGCGCCTGGAAGGCCGACTCCGAGTTGAGCCGCCGGTAGCCGGCGGCGTAGAGGCGGGGGATGAGGGAGAGGCGGGAGAGAGCGACCTCGGAGGCGGCGCGGTCCCCGACGCCGAGGCGGTCGTTGAGGCCGCCGTACCGGGAGCCAATCGGAACCACGTAAGTCCCTTGCTTGAAGGCGGCGGCAGCGTCGAGGGCGGCGGACCAGTAACCGTCGACGCGGGTGCGCACGATCCAATCGTAGGTGAAATTGCCTTGCGATTCGCGCAGCCTGATCATCCGCAGGCAGCCTTCCACCAGATTAAAGTACTGCAACAATCCCTGCCACAATAAACCGAAAATAAATTAACGAGAACAGGAATAATTAAAACATAATTAATCTTCTGCCAAATTATTTTTATAGTTACCATTAACTAGATCAACAACCCGTATCCCCGATCAAATTATAATCATACATAAATGTACGAATGCAATTATTTAGAGATAGTTTCAGTTAATTAAGAAAATCTTTTTAATGCATTTGATTTTAATGATTATTTTCATTAACTTTATTAGGTCAAGAACTCGATCAAAAAAGGCTTGTTAACAGAGTTAACGGGGGAATGAATTACCTGAATCCCGTTGGGCGAGCCGCTGGCGGTGAGGACCCTCTCTTCCTCGTCAGTCGCCGGAACATTCTGCGGCCGGAAAATGCGGACGGCGGCGATCCTGGGCGCGGCCTTGAGCAGCGACAGTTTGTGCGCGTTCCCGTCGAGCGGGCTGTGGAGGAATAGCTCCGCGTCGGGGAACTCCTCGAGCACGTGCTTCATGATCGAGGGGCCCGTGATCTCGAACCGCCGGGCGCCGCCCACGAGGCAGATCGCAATCCGACTCCCCACGATCCCTGGCGGCGCCTTACCTGATCGGTTGCGGCCGCCAGATCCGACTCCGGATAGGGAACCGATAGGATTAGGCGACATTAGGAAGAGCGCCGGGGGGCTGCCGGCGTAGGCGACGAGGGCGACTAGGAGGAGGAGAGCGGCGACGATGAAGGCCTGGACCGGTCGCCGGTCCAACCACTTGGTGGAGGCGGCGTCTGCGGCTGCAACAACCGCTGATTGAGGGCGGAGGTGGGCGTCGCCGGCGCCGTTCTTCATGCCATTCATATCGCGTCTTCTTCCACGTCCATGGAATTGCAGGAGTTTAGAGAGAGAAGCAGAGGACGTTTCGGGGCGAGGTAAACATGAGCCGGAGATTAATGCGTTGCGATAACAAGGGTATAGATAACGGATGCTGTTTGTTAAATGCCCAATATGCCCTCCTACACTAGTAGAGCCGCCTTCTAGTCGGAGGACTTTATGGGAAAGATAAGTGGGTCCGGAAACTGAAATACGACCTGGCCCGCGTTTGGTCAAATGATAATTCGGGTACGCAAGCGACTGATCGATACTTCGTGGGACCAGGCGCTTGGGTTGGCGATCGAAATCGAAGAGTCGCGTTCGCGGTGAATCACTCAGTTTACGGAGTACGGGATGCCGTCTTTCCTTGAAAGACTATAAAAAGTTTAAAATCTATAATCTTGTTTTTAATGTGAAAAATATTCATATGGAAATATCAAATTGAATTCAAATTTTCATCGAATTTACACAAAATTTGATATTTTATATTTACAGTACAAAATTTGTTCCAAAATTTTATTTTAATAAAGCAATTAAAAAAATATCAAAGTTAAATTCCATTTAATCTATGGGACACCCTGTTTTCCTCTTTTAAAAATAATATTACCAAAACAGAATGATGCTGCAGGACGTCCCAAGATGGAAATAGACAGACCATCTTGGTTAAATAAAACATTGAATTTCATATTTTTAAAAAATTCTTGTAGTTACTGCATTGAAATTATATTGACATAAATTCATATTATATTGAATTATTTTTATGCATTTGTTCGCCTGTAAATTCTTCTTGTCTGATTTATTCCCCTAATTAGTCTTCTGTTTTATTTTGTCCCTATTAGAAAAGGAATATAGAAAGGTTTCATTTGAGAGGTTGTATATAATATAACCACAATTCATTTTTCTCTTTCGTGGATCTCATAAATATATACAAATTAAATTTATTGCTTCAAATAATATTTATTATTGCATAGCGCACCAACTATTAGACTTGGCGTTCAAGTAAAATGAAAATTCAATTGATTAAATCATTTTTCAAATGATTTGAATTTATAGATTCAAAAAAAAAAAAACTTGCCAAAGCTTGATATATTTAAAAATTAATTTCCATTAAAATTTCTGCCGAGAATCATAACAAAGCAAAGTTCTTCGGACTATATTATCAACACAATAATTTATCTGTATACATTAATGCGTACGTATTAAAAAATTAACTGTTTTGCCTGATTTTAACGGTGCATTAAAACACAATTGAAATTAACAATTTTATTTTACCAAATTTGCCAATCAAAACTAACGATAAATTAATAAAGATCTTGGCTCGAACTTTATCCAGCGAGCGTACGAGAAAGCCTTAGCAATGGCTAATTAACAACCGAGGATATATACAATGAGTAATATTATGGGGTTTTAATGATGGAGATGGAGGATACTGTACCTTGTTCTTGGTAAAAATCATCCTTTCATTCTTAAATTCCTAGATCCGTCACTATGTAATACAATGATCAGAATTTGGTAGATTTTTTCATAAATTTTAGGGTCATTATTAAGGGTGTTAAAATAATATATATCATATATTTTTATATTTAATTTTTAAAAATTATCTCTCTATATATGATTAATTGCATTTTGCATTGATTAAATATTTTGTATGAAAATAGATTCATTAAAGAAAAACATAGTAGGTAGATATCATAAATAAGATTCATTCCAGTTTTTTTTTTTTTTCAAAAAGAAAATCATTAAAATCTGGGTCTTTAATGATGATGCTAAATATGGATACATTGTGATTTTTGCCATGATATAATATCGCAAAGTGTGATTTTTTAAAATTGCCCGCAGCAATCTTATTTTTCTTATTTAAAAGCTAATTAATAATTTATTATAGGTAAATATCATTAATAATATTTAATTAATTTTCTAACGACCAGATTCATTTTTTAACCATTTAGATTTACTGCTATACAATTAGGCATATGAAATACTTGCTCACAATGGCCTGATGATGGAAAATTTAATGATCATATATATAGAGAGAAATTTGTGAGTTTACACATCCTTTCAATATGCACGCTTGCGTGATTTTTATATGTCAAGGTACATAGAGCCCTTTTCGAGTGCTTCAATTCACTTTTGAGAATCAAAGTACTCTGAGGAAGTTTCGGGCACTCGGACATGTGAGAGTCGTTCAAGAGTATACACCAAATGGGTGTGCAGACTAACAAACTTTCTCTCTCTCTATATATATATTTGATATTTTATACATCTTTATATAAGCAACCAAGGGCAACATATGACGTGGACACCTGATGTGACCAAAATCTAAATTTATTAATCTCTTTCATCTGCAGGCAACAACTTTCTTCTTTCTCATTTAATTGCATGCAAGGTGGTGTTGATTTTTACAAACCATCACCAAAGTCATGCCGATACCACTAAATCAGAACCATCCACATTGGTGCTAGTTTATACAAAATGCTGGTTTCTATAAATCAGCACCAAAATGATGATAGTTTATAAAAACCAGCACTAAGGTAGTGCTGAGCGAGGCCCCTTCCCCTCTTAAATAGTTTGATATAAAATAATAGAGTACTATAGTTATAGTAGCCTTATATTTTAAATAAATTTTACTAATCTATTATTTATAACTATTACTATAGTATCATTATATTTTAAAAAATTTACACATAAATTATAATTAATAAAATATTCTTTAAATACTCCTTCATTAATCTGCAGTCGAATGTTCAAATCAAAAGGAATTATTTCTCTCACGCATATATTCCAGACTTTCGCATCATTTGACCGAGTTATAAGCGAGCATGCTCTCATGCCTATGTCTCAGACTCTCGTGTTGTTCGGCCAAGTTATAAGAGATCATACTCTTACGCCTATGTCCCAGACCTTCGAGCCATTAAGTCCAGTTATAAGCAAGCATGCTCTCGCGCCTATGTCCCAGACTTTAGTGTCGTTTGACTGAATTATAAACAAGCATGTTCTTCTGCCTATGTCCCAGATTCTAGAGCCGTTAGACCAAATTATAAGCGAATATATTCTCGCGCCTATGTCCCAGACTCTCGTGTCGTTCATCCAAGTTCTAAACAAGCACACTCTCGTGCCAATGTCTCAGACTCTTGTGTCATTTGGCCGAGTTATAAGCGAGTATGCTCTTGTGCCAATGTCCCAAACTCTTGTGTTACTCGACTGAGTTATAAGTGAGCATGCTCTTACGCTTATGTCCCAGACTCTTAAGTCTTCCGACCAAGTTATAAGCGAGTATGATCTCGCGCCTATGTCTTAGACTCTCGAGCCGCTCGGCTGAGTTATAAGCGAGCATGCTCTTGCACCTATATTTCAGACTCTCATGCCGCCTGCAGCCCCGGTCCTTCGAATCAGGAGGCCTTGGGCGAAATAATAAAATGAGATCCCAAATAAATTTCTAATTATATATAATTTATCTACAATGACTTCTTCTAGCATTTCTATTTGCAAAATCTTTTATAATATTATCAGTTTCAAGATTTTCCAAGATGTCTTTCTCAATACATAAAATTGTCAATCCATTTAATCTTTTTTGAGACATTGATGATCTCATATATGTTTTTAATAATTTTAATTTTGAAAAACTTCTTTTAGCCGATGCTACTGTAACAGGCATAGTCAACAAAATTCTATAAGCAATTGCTACATTTGGATAACAATCTACACTTTGAACAAATTCAAGAATATCAATTGCAGACATTATCATATTTGGTAAAGTCATTTGTAATATTTTTAATTCAGTAAATAAATCATCTAACTCAACATCTGATGAGTTGTCATGAGTTAGAGTAGATTTTAAATTGACACAATATTTTCTCAATTCATCATCATCCAAAGTTCTTAAGGTTTTTGAATCAAATAAAAAGTCAAATATATTTTTAAAGGTTTTCATTTGCTCGAATCTACATTTTAAAGAAGGAATTACCATGTTCACAACAACAATAAAATAATCAATTCTAAAAGACTCTTCTAATGATAGTGAAACTTCATCATCTTCTCTTTCATTACATTGCCTTTTCCTAAAAATACGACGTTTTGTTGGAAATATTGGCTCTATATTCATATCTAATGCAAGACTCTTAGCAATAGTCAAACTTGCAGTATAACCATCATTCCTATACTTTTCAAAAAATGAGATTACACCTTCTAATTGTTTATGGCAGAGTCAATACACATAGATTTTGATTATAATTTCTTACTCACCATGTTTATAGCAAATTAGATATCATACCAAATGACCATATCAAGTAAAATTTCAAATTTTTCGATTGAATTAACTAAACTTTCAGCTTCACTTATTGACTTTGCATCATCACAAATATTGTTTAATTCAAGTAAAGCTGTTCTCACTTCCACAATTTGAAATCTAATAGCTTGAACACTTTTAATACAACTTTCCCAACGAGTATTCGACAAAGATTTGACAGATAATCCCTTCACATTATTAAGTAAAATTTTCCATCTCTTAGGAGAACTTGAAAATAATATATATGTGTTGCACTACTCCAAAAAAAGAAACAGCTTTAACATAAGAATGTGTCATATCACTAAGAGTTAGATTAAGACTATGACAAGCACATGATATATACAACGCTCTTGGATTTATTTCAAGTAACCTCTTTTGAACTCCTTGGTGTTTTCCATTCATATTGGAACAATTATCATAACCTTGACCTCTAATATTTTCGATACTAAGATCAAGTGATTTTAACACATTTTGTAATTCGTTAAAAAGTCCTAAACCAGATGTATCATCTACTTTTAGAAACTCTAAAAAGTGCCCCTCTATTTTCACTTTATTACTTGACATATTAACACATCATACTATAAAAGTCATTTGTTCTTGATGACTTATATCTGGGGTACAATCAAGAATTATTGAAAAATATTTTGTTCTTTAATTTTATTAATGATAACACTTTTAACATTATTAGCTAAAATAGAAATCAACTCATTCTGAATTTTATGGCCTAGGTAATGATAATGAATTTCATTACTTTGAATACGTCTAATATGATCTTGCATCACATAATCAAATTCAGCAATCATTTCAATCAACCTCCAAAAATTTCCATTATTGTCTTGATAAAATTTTTCATTAGATCCTCGAAAAGCCCAACAACGTTTAGAAAGATATTTTACAGTTGCTATTATTCTTGTTATAACTTGTCTCCAATGCTCTTTTTCTTTGGAAAGTTCTCGTTGTAAGTCTTTATCAATTGTTAGATTTTTATCTAATCGCATTTTTAATTCATTCCAAGTGTTCATGTTAGTTATATGTTCAATAGTATTTTCATGTTCTTTAAATCGTTCACTAAGGTGTTTCCAATCTCTAAATCCATCCTTTGCTAATGAACTTCTATTGTTTTCATATTTAACCAACTTACAACAAAAGCAATAAACTTTATCGACATATTTACTGTAAACCAACCACTTTCAGTCTCTTATTTCTCCATTACTTAAATGTATAGAATAATGAGCACAAGAAAAATGCCTAGAAGTATCATCCAAAGGATATACAATATTCATTTCTCTTATAGGTCCCTTTTCAACTAAAATATCACGTGCATTATTATCAAGATTATCCCAATTTCTTGGATCATATATATCAAGTGAAGAAATAAATTGTTCATCAATGTCAATATTCTCATTATCTACCCTATTTATAAAATTTTCATCTCACTCAAATTTTCCTTTTCTTCATTAACATCGTGAATCTCATTACACTCATCTACATCATTCACAATCATAGTTGAATTTTGTGTATTTTCATGAGAACTTTTAATAAAGAATTTATTAATAGCACATCTTTGTAATTCAGTCAATTGTTCTAGTTTTTTTTTCTTTTCTCACATCCAGAAAGATGTTTTTTAGGCAACATATTGTAATGTACAAAACCATAACAATTACAAAATAAAAGATAATTCAAATTATTTCACTAGTAAAGGAATAATAACACCTGGAATATGATAGTTTTTAATATTAATGGAAATGCCCTAGGTTGTTAAGTTAAGCACCTCATCAGACAACACATGTTAAAAGAAAATTAAATCATTATCAAATTAAAACTAATTAGTAAAATTATGGTATTTAAAGAAACAACAATACTAATTATAACAACATAAGTTCAAGCGCATAAGTTCAAGCAGAAACAACACCCTTTGTAAAACACATTAAAATAAATAATTCAGTTAAATAAAACTTAGCCACTTGAGAGTATCATTGTACCAACAGACTTAACATTTCATTTCCATTTGAAAGGAGAGTTATTTTGTAATCATTCTAACATCCTAAGATCAAGTCTCTTTATATTTGTGCTAAATTTTTATATTAGGTTTTCAACTCTAAGTCCAACTCTATCCATTGCACATTGTCATTTACAAATTACACCATGTATATCTGAGTTAACAAACAACAAATATGCAAAATGTAACCAGTTTTTCTATTTGATTTCCTTTTTTTTCACATATGAATAAATTCTCTCAAGACACAGTCTTATATATCATTATTGATTAACAAGGGCATGCACATATACATTAAAAGAAGTCTGTGGCAACGTAAAGACAAGAAAATAAATTTACACACAAAAAGAGAGAGAGAGAGAAGAAAGATTGAATTCTGAGTTACATACGCATGCTACAGTAAACAATTAAATTTTCCATAGATTATCTTGTAACTGCATACAATATATGCATGATCAATATGAGTTGACTAATTAAATCATTAGCTTAGCTGCATACAACCAAGAGCAATTCTTCAAGTGAGTAAAGAAAAACAACACTTTAAGAAGCTCACAAAAAAGTGGATACTGGAGATAAAACACAATATAAATTAGCAGTTCAAAATTAGCTTGTTAAGTTATTAAGTACATCAGATAACATCATAGTGAGACTTCTCCTTGGCCTTATTAACTAGTTCCTCATCCACCTTGGTCTATGAAAAAAATCACTTCCACTGCAATATCAATAGGCTTTCCTAACTATTTCGTCGAAGCATATTGATGATAGTAGTATATTCTTTCAAGTTCCAAGTTCAGTAACACCAAATGATTCAATGAATACACTATAGCATGTTTATCTGAAATATTTTCATAGATACCCGTAGCAGTGTTCACAATCATTGCTCTACTATAAGATTTAAGCTAGTTGTATATAAAGAAATAGCTTATAATTCACTATACCAACTATAATTCACTATGTTCATACTACTACATATTTTAATGAATTATAAGCTATTTCTGCAGCAAGTAATGCAAGAATCATTAGAAGCAGAAACAAAGTCTAGAAGTAAAGTTGAAGAAAGACAATTAAATCATTAGCTTGACTAAAGAAAACAGCACCTTGAAAGCTCACAATTAAATCATTAGTTTGGTTGCATACAACCAAGAGCAAATGAGCAATTCTTTAATTTTTTTCACAACGACAATAGACAATCAAAGCTCACAATTCAGTTCACAATGAAAATTCTAATTCAATGGGTTGTATTTATCATCTCTATGGATACAAAAATAGCAATAAAAAAAATCTAGAGAAGTGACATAGATGTGAAAGAAGAAGAAGAAGAGATGCGACATTGTGACAGAAATAGCCGTTGAAGACGAGCCGTGAGTGAAAGAAGAAGAAGAGATGTGATAGGGATAGAGAATTTCAAATAGAAAAGGAGGAGAAGACATATCTTTGAGTCCTCTTTCTCATAGGCGCAGGTCGACAGGTGCAAGCAGCAGGCGGCGCCACGACGAGCACCTTAACGAGTCTTTCATCACACATGTGCAGGCGACGACAGAAGCAAAAGCCCTAAATCTGATTTTCATTCCTGCGCTACACCTATTAAACATAATATTAAAAAATAAAATTTTGGGCCCCCAAAAATCTAGGCCCAGGGCCATCGCCCAAGATTGACCTCCTCCAGGGTCGGGCTTGGCCGCTTGACCTAGTTACATGTGTGCCTGCTCATACGCCTGATTCAGATATTCTCGGGCCACCTGATCGAATTATTCTAGCTCGCCGAATTATAAGTATATATGATCGCTCACACGCATGTGTTGCTGACCTTCTAATCAATCAATATTTTTTATATAAATCGTCGCTCGCTTGGCACACCACGTGAAGTGACGTTCACTTGGAACTCATCTTGCAAACCCAATTGCTCATCAACAACAGAATGTATAAGATTGCAAATACATGTTTTATAGCTTCCTCCCCCAATGGGCTTAGGGCCAGTGGCGGACCGACTAGGGGGGCTTCAACCCCCCCCCCCCCCCAGCGTGGCTGCCGTCCACTGATATCGCCGGATGATAAGAAAATTTCTGAGAGATGCAAGAGGATGAGAGGAGGCTTCAGCCTCCCCCACCTGGACGCTGCCCACGGCGCTTGCTGTCGCCTGCCAGTGCCGCCTGTGCGGCTGCTGCCGTGCTGGTGCGCCGTGCACCGGTGCAGCGCTGGCGCTGCCCTGTCGCCGCCGCGGTGATGCCGCTGCAGGCCTGCGGCGCTGCTTGCCAATCGCCATTCGCCACTGTGCGTTTGTCGCGTTTGTGTGGTGCGTCCGCGTCGGCGTCGTGCAGGTGGCCAGGTGTTGAGGTGCAGGTGCGGTGACAGAGAGAACAAGGCGTTTTTTTTCATATTCTTACTTCCTTAGTTTTTTTAATTAAATAATACATAACTTAGTGGTAAGTGGGCCCACGTTAAATAAATAAAATAATTATAAAAAAGTGAAAACATTAAACACGACATCTTCTTTTATTTTCTTTAATTCAATGCCGATTTGCCTCTTCGCTGCTACTTCACAGAACGGCGGCAGAAACCCTAAAGGCCTAAATCCCTAATCTCTTCCTCTCTCACTCCAACTCTCCTCCAACTCCAAGGCTCTAGAGTCTAAGGCTCCAATCCTCCAACCAAGTCTCCAAGTGTGGTAGTCGGTGCCTCTGAGCGACTGAGCCTCGATGGAGTCGCGGTCTCGCGGACCTACAGGCTGCAGTCTCGCTCGCGAACAGCCAAGCGGCAAGCGGCGGCGGCGCTGCGGTGGCAGTAGTCTCCATTCTCCAACCGGCAACTGGATCTCTAAGGCTCCAAGCTCCAACGTCATTTCTCCATAAGGTTTGAACTTTGAATTTAGATTTGTTATGTTTTATTTTTTTTATATAGTTTGATTTTTTTTTAAAAAGTACAGAATAGTAGTTTTCCATTATTATTTGATTTTTTTTTTTGTAAAATGTATAGAATTGCATTTGTACATTTTTCCATTACATAATTTATTAACGTTTATTAAAGTTTTAGTTTATGAAAGTTTTAGTTTTAATGTACAGAATTGTATTTGTACATTTTTTCCATTACATAATTTATTAACGTTTATTAAAGTTTTAGTTTATTAAAGTTTTAGTTTTAATATACAGAATTGTATTTGTACATTTTTCCATTACATAATTTATTAAAGTTTAGTTTTCTATTGCATTTGTAGTGGTAATTTATTAAAGTTTTAGTTCAACATATATTTTTTCATTACATAATTTATTTTATTACATAATTTATTTTTAGTTATTTATTTATATAGGATATGGAGAGATTTTTTAAACGAACTCGTAGTTCCGGGCCTTCCGGCTCTAGCTCCTCTAATGAGCCGAATGTTATTGAACAAGTGGAAAATCAATCCCGTGTAGGATTAAATTTGGATGATATTGTTAGTGATCCGGGATTACGAAAACCAATTGAAGACTTTGATATTGCTATTCCAGATCAAGCTCGAAGAGAGTATGTGCTCCGAGGGTCTTGTCAACCAAATGGTTATGTGTATCCGAAAACAACTTTTGGTAATCAAGAAAGAAGTTTTCAAGGAACTTGGTATAAAAAATATACATGGCTAGAGTATAGCATATCAAAAGATACTGCATTTTGCTTTTGGTGTTATCTTTTCAAATCGTTAAATAAAGAAAATGTAGATAATGCCTTTATAAAAGATGGATACAACAGTTGGAAAAGGGCATTAGAAAGATTCAATCGTCATATGGGGATTGTGAATAGCTGTCACAATGAAGCTAGAATACAATTTGAGGCTTTTCAAGATCAAAGGCATAGTGTCGAGAATATTTTACGAGTACATAGTCGCGATATGGAAATTGATTATCGCACTCGTTTAACAGCAATGTTGGATGTGACACGCTTTTTATTGAAGCAGGGGTTATCTTTTCGAGGACACGATGAGTCAACTAGTTCTTCAAATAGAGGTAATTTTCTTGAGTTGCTTGAATGGTATAGTCAACGAAATGAAGAGGTTTCTAAAGTTATAAAACAAAATGCTCCTGCAAATAATCAATTGACTTCCCCAAAAATTCAAAAGGATTTAACACGTGCTTGTGCTTCAGAGATCACACTTGCTATAATCAATGATATTGGAGATAAATTCTTTTCTTTGATGGTTGATGAGGCTCGGGACAGTTCAGTGAAGGAACATATGAGAGTTATTTTGAGGTATGTGAATAAAGAAGGATGTGTGATTGAACGATTTCTTACGGTTGTGCATGTGCCTGACACTAGTTCTCATTCTTTGAAAATGGCTATTGATACTTTATTTGTGCAACATGGTTTATCATTATCTAGATTGAGAGGCCAAGGATATGATGGAGCTTCAAATATGCGTGGCGAGTTTAATGGATTGAAATCCCTGATACTACAAGAAAATCCATTTGCAATGTATGTTCATTGTTTCTCTCATCAGCTCCAATTAGTTCTTGTTGCTGTTGCCCATGACAATTTTACTGTGAGTGAATTTTTTGGGTATATAACCATGATTGTGAATATATCTGGCATCTAAGAGGAGATCAACTTAGAAAGATTCAACATGATAAGATAATTGCTGAATTGGAAAGTGGAGAAATTACTAGTGGAAAAGGAAAAAATCAAGAAACTAGTTTAGCAAGACCTGGAGATACTCATTGGGGATCACACTACTTAACATTACTTCGTTTATGCTCTATGTGGTCTTCAGTGATAGAAGTGTTAGGAAATATACATGATGATGCCTCTTATTCTGCGAATAAAGGTGTTGCCGCAGGTTTAATTGAGAAGATGGAGAGTTATCAATTTATTTTTGTGTTACATTTGATGAAGTATATATTGGGAATTACAAATGAGTTATCACTTTCCCTACAACAAGGGGATCAAAATATTGTTCAAGCCATGTCCTTGGTTAGAAGTGTGAAATGTCGACTACAAGACTTCAGGGAAGATGGATGGCAGATAATTTTGGAACAAGTTAACACATTTTGTGAATTGAATATGATTCCAATACTTGATATGGAGGACAACATGCTAACTCGTGGTCATGGTAGGCGTAGAGGGCAACTCATCACTAATTTTCATCATTATCGTGTGGAGATTTTTTGTCAGGTATTATTTCTAAAAATCTTTTTTTTTGTTAAAGAGATTTCATTGAGTATTAATGTTATCATGGTTGCAAATTTAAATGCTAGGTTGTTGATTTAATTATACAAGAGATGAATAATCGGTTTTCAGAAGTTAGTACGGATTTGCTTGGTTGCATATCATGTCTTCATCCAAGAAATTCTTTCTCTCAATTTGATGTTCACAAACTCATCCATCTTGCTGATTTTTATCTCGAGGACTTCTGTGGTACTGATTATTTATTTTTGGAACAACAACTTATGAGTTACTTTTATAATCTGCGGGATGATCCTTACTTTTCTTCAATTGATGACTTGGGAATTTTTGCTAAGAAATTGGTTGAGACTGAAAAACATTTGGTGTTCCCATTGGTTTATCGTATGATAGAGTTGACATTAGTTTTACCAGTTGCAACTGCTTCGGTTGAACGAGTTTTTTCTGCAATGAAGACTGTGAAGACTGATTTACGCAATAGAATGGGCGATGAATGGATGAATGACAGTCTAGTTGTATACATTGAAAAGGACATTTTTTCTACAATTGAAAATGAGCAAATATTACAACATTTTCAACAAATGCAATCTCGTAGAATCCAATTGCCTCCTCTTGTATCGACTCGTTGACCGTCGCAATCGCAGACTTCTGTGCCAACCAGGAAATGAAGCTCACCTATGGAAGAAAGGTAGACTAATCTTTCCTAAACTTCTAGTTTTTTTCTCTTGCAAGTTAGATTAAATGTTCTCAATGTTACTTTATCAGGTTATGGTGAATCAGTCGAGTATTAAGTAGGACAATGGAAAGACTCTCGAATTCTAGTATCTTGGACTCTTGGTAAACTCTAACAATATCATTTCAATCACATATTGTAAGTATTAGTATTGCAGCCTGTTATATGGTTTAAATGAGAATCTTAAGTGTTCAATAAGATCAATTGGTTGTGGTTAACTTAATAGGTTAAATGGCTAATAGCTTTTGCATGGAGAGTGTTTTATGTTGTTAGTCATCAAGTGGGTTGCAAAATGAGATGTAGACCTATTTCTTATTGCTTCTATATTGACAGAAACATTTGCTATTAAACTGTCCTTTGTTCATCGTTGATTCCTCAAAATTTTGAACCTCTTTTTTTTTGCTCGGTTCTACGCTCTCTCTCATAAAAATTCCGTGCATATTACAATTTATGCGAATGACGTTCATGTTTATTTGGCTGCAGTTTCTGCAGTAACGT
Source organism: Zingiber officinale (assembly GCF_018446385.1). NCBI lineage: Eukaryota > Viridiplantae > Streptophyta > Magnoliopsida > Zingiberales > Zingiberaceae > Zingiber > Zingiber officinale. The sequence continues at coordinate 11,939,623 of NC_056000.1, read as the reverse complement.
ATATTATGCAAGAGTTGGAGCCTTGGAGGGATCAGCACAGTGGAAATGAATAGACTAGAGTTTAGAGCTTAGCTCCTTTGTCCGTTAGATTCCAGATTTCATATGTATAGTTTCTGCAGTATCGTATATTATGTAAGAGACTAAGAGTTGATGTAAAACTTTAATTATTAAATATTTTTATTTAGTCATAAAATAAATATCTGTAAAATTCAGTCCCCTGAATTTTTTTTTCCTGGTTCAGCCCTTGCTCAGGGCACAAGTAGTGTTACATTATCTTATCGATCATGTTTAGTGAAGAGGTCGACCAGGTGTTCATCTAAAATTTGTTAGCAGTTCAAGAAGACCGTGCAGCAACTGCAGCTCGTGCTTATGAACACCGGCGTTCTTGAAGGATGGGCGGGGAAGACCGAGGCCAGCAGAAGAAAAGTGGATGCGTTGGATGTCGACAATGTGTTTGAACCGACGGATGCTCTATCAGGACAGATACTGGAGTGCACGGCAGCGGACTTGGCGGTGGAGGACACGATCTACTCACTGGACAAGGCGGTGCACAACGGGTCAATCACCTTCGAGACATATTTGAAAAGTGCGAGGACATTGTGCAGGGAGCAGTTCTTCCACAGGGATTTTTGGCCAAGGCCCGTGCTGTCCAGGTGCAGGCTCAGGTCACAAGAATGGCTGCAAGGTTTCCACTCCATGCTTCCTAGGACGGAGCTTAGTAGTGATCAGATCTCGTATCATAAAATTTACTACCTTTGCTTCTACTGGCTATTTTCTGTTCAGATATTTGCTACATGATACATAACTGTTCTCGCTGAATAACTCATCCGATCCGCAACTGTCTCTTTCTTCATCCATCTGGAGATCCAAATTCTTGTATTGGAAATCAGGAAATTTGTTATTCCTAGTAGGCATGTTACACACGAAGAAGGCTTTGATTGTATTTATCAGATCTTGCATAATTTTGATAGCTCCGTCGTGTTTTACACAATATTTCTCACTGGAGTTAAATATTTCTTGTCAAGTCGTTTTCTCATCCTAACGTTTATAGTCTTATTGTCACGACACTTTTGGTTTATTTGCGAGTTCCATCTTGTAAAAAACAAAGTGTTATTTGGTGTTCTGCGGCGAACAGAATATTTTGATAATGGATGAGGAGTCTAATTTATTAATAGATACAGCAATCTATGGTAACATATTGTTTGACCACATTTTTTTCATCCTCCTTCAACTTAGTTTGGGTATAATCTGATGACACGGAAGATAGTAACACATTTGCATCATATAGAGGAAATGCAGTGTGGTGCTTACAGCATGTGCCTACGAACCCCTTGAATTGCTTTCGAAAACACTGCCCAGTATTCATTGTCGAACTGACTGAGTTGCAGAGACTACTTGTACAGTAAAATGAGACATCGTTGATAGCCATTAAGTTAACTCGAATGACATTAAAATGTTGATGTAATACATAAGCTTAGGAGGTAGTTTTGGTGAATGCTCGAGCATTAGCAGTAAGACTATGAAACAAACTTCCCAAACTCAATCTATGCACTCCTTTTGCCATCAGAGCGTACTCTCAGCTTTTGAGTTCGTGAGCGTTGGATCTCCGGTTGATGTCGGGAACATAGGGCTGAGAGGCGACATGTTGAAGGGCGATTGATACCTCTTGCATCGAAGGTCGAATGTGGGGCTGATCGTGGAGGCACATGTTAGTGATTACGGCGAGCTGGTAGAAGGGTCGGAGAGGGTAGTGCCCATGGAGCAAGGGATCTGCCAATTGGATGAACTTCCTCTTGTCCTTGATGAAAGGACGTGACTGTAAAACCAAAAACATCAGAAACTCTTAAATCCACAATAATATGACATTATGCATACATATGGAGACTATTTAGTTAATTTGTCGAAAAAAAGGATTATGCTAGGTTGTCTGTTTCTTGGAAGGGAATGTGTTGTAAAATCTGACTGTAACGTTTCAATAAGGATTGTTACATTTCTATAACTCGAATGTAGTATTAAATATATAAGATTTTGCATTACAGAGTCCAACTATAACATATCGATAAGGACCGATCATCTCCATGAGAACTTGGGTGTAGTATTAAATAGACAAAAATTCTCACACCATATATTGAATAAGAATAAATATTATAGAAAATTAATAGTCTAAAATTTGAAATATAAAATATAGTAAAATAATGAAAATAATAGATACGATGATTATGAGAAAAATTATTATTTTATGTATAGAAAATATAAAATAAATCGGTGAGAAGACAAAAATAATAGAGAACTCAAATTTTAAATTATTATACTAAAAAAAAAGTAAAACAACAAACGAAATGGTTATTGAACGCCCAAAGGATGTTCACATATCTCTATAATAACATGATATTGTTCACTTTAAGCCTAGACCCTCATGACTTTGCTCTTGGATTCTTCCCAAAAAGGTCTCATGCCAATGGAGATATCATACATCCTTTTAAACTCATGATCTTTACTAAATCTTTCCAATGTGGGACTTTGATTGAACCAGAACAATCCTTCCCTCAAACGAATGACCATAATTACTCTCATGGTCCGGACCTTCCCTGAGCATCCAGTCACTCTTGACCTGTTTCGGGCTTCCTGCAAGCATCCGGTTACCCTGACCCGCTCTGGGCCTCCCTGCGAGCATCAGTCACCCTGATCTACTCCGGACCTTCCCTAAGCATCCGGGTATCCTGACTCACTCCAGGTCATCCCGCGAGCATTCGGTTACCCTAACCCGCTCCAAGCCTTCCTCGTAAGCATTCGGTCACCCTGACCTGCTTCGGGCCTCCCCGCAAGTATCCGGTCACCCTGACCTACTCCAGATCTCTCCGCAAGCATCCAGTCATCATGACCCGTTTCGGGTCTCCCCACGAGTATTCGATCACCTTGACCTGCTTCGAACTTTCCCACAAGTATCTGATCACCCTAACCTACTTGACTTCCCACAAGTATTTGATCATCCTGGCCTCCTCGCAAGCATCCAATCAACCTGACCTACCTAGGCATACCCTCAACTTCGTTCAAGGCCACCCCACATAACATCTGGTCTGGACCATGACTCTGATATCATTTGTTATGCCCAAAGGATGTTCATATATCTCCACAATGACATGATATTATCCACTTTAGGCCTATGTCCTCATGACTTTGCTCTTGGACTCTCCCTAAAAGGTCTCATGCCAATGAAGATATCCTACATCCTTTTAAACCCATGATCTTTACCAAATCTTTCTAATGTAAGACTTTGATTGAGCTCCAATAAATAGTGATGAAAAAACTATAGAAATAATTAACATACCTTAAGTAGGATTAGATGAAAATACCAAATCAAGATTTTGGGATGACCTAAATGAAGTATTATAAATACTTCCGTCAAATAAAATAATTTTAATAGGAGATTATCTAAATAGACATATCAGAGTGAATAATGAGTATTATGAGAAGGTGCACGAGAGTTATGAGTTTGGATCAAGAAATAAAGGCTAATATATATATATAATTCATAGAATTAAATGGTGGAAGTTAAAGGATATAAAATAAGACATATTTAAGAAGAAGGTAAGAGTACAAGCATTAGGTGCAATATATGATGACTCTAATACAACATGAGATAAAATGATATCAAAGTTAAAAAAAATAACCAAGAGTGTACTCGGTGAATTAAAGGGGCATGCACTATCAAATAAGGAATCTTGATGGTGAAATGAAAAAATAAAGGAAAATGAACCACCGATAAAGACATATATTTGTAAGACAAAGGAAAATTTTAAAAAATATACAATAACCAAGAAGGCTAAGAAAGCAATGAATAAAATAAAGAATGAAACTTTTGAATGGATTATCAAAAATTAGATATAAAAGAAGGGGAAGAAGACATTTATAATAGCTAAAATTAGAGAGAGATAGACAAGAAATCTTATCCAAATAAGATATATTAAAAATGAATGCAAAATGATACTAGTAAATAATGGAGAAATAAAATAACAATGAAAAATATTTTTTCATCAACTTTTAAATGCAGGTTTAAACGAGCAACTTAACTTAGGTAATTGAAGTAGATCAAATGAGTATAGAAATTTAAATTATTATCGTAGAATTCAAATTTTAGAAGTAGAACAATCTTTAAATGGGATGCATAATGAAAAAACTGTTAGACCAGATGATATTTTGATTTTCAGTGTCGAGGGTCATAAGGCATTAAATGATTTATAAAATTATTTAACATGATATTTAAAATAAAAAAATATTTGATTAATAGAAGGTAAGTATTTTAGACGTACAAAATTGTGCAAACTATAGTGGAATTAAATTAATAACTCATATTATGAAATTTTGGAAAAGAGTAATAAAAAAAATAATTATGGTAGAAGATTACGATGATCAAAAATCAATTTGAATTCATGTTTAGAAGATTGACAATAGAAATTATACATTTTCTTAGACAACTAATTGAAAAGTATAGAATAGAAAAGCAAAATCTACACATGATATTTATTGACTTAAAAAAATCTTATGATAGAGTCTCAAGAGAAATTATAGGGAGAATTCTAAAAAAAAAGTGTTAGCATAACCTATATTAAATAATTAAAGATGTGTATAAGAATGTAACGACAAAATTTTAGACAGATTAACTGAAACATTTTCAATAAAAATAAAATTATATTAAAGACCAATTCTAAATCTCTATTTTTTTTACACTAATTATGATACTGTATGTGTGTTATTTACATATGATATTATTTTATTAGATGAGATATGTGAATAAGTAAATATTAAACTAAAGTTTTAATAAAAAATACTAGAAGTGAAAGATTTTAAGCTTAATATAATAAAAATAAAATATATATATTTTAAGTTTAGTAATATTAAACGTAATGAGACAATAGTTAAGATAGGAGATGACAAGTTATTTGGAATTAAAAGTTTAAGTATTTAAGATTATTTTTACAAAATAATGAAAGAATTGAAAGAGATGTCTTACATAAAATACAAGTAGAATAGTTAAAATGGAAGAGAATGTCGAATATTTTATATGATCATAAAGTACCTTTAAAATTTAAAGAAAAGTTCTACAAAATGACGGTTACGCCAGATATATTATATGTTGCTTAATGTTGATATATAATTCATGCATATAAGCAGAAGATGAAAGTTGTAGAAATGAGGATATTAAGGTGAATATGTGGATATATGATATTGTATAGAATAAAAAATGAGAATATTATAGAAAAAGTCGGAGTTAAATCTATTGAGAAAAAACTTCGTTAGACATGTTTGAAATGATAAACATGTACTTTGATAATCAATAAATGTTTTAGTTAGGCAATATGAAACTGTGACAAATACATACATCAAATATAAAAGACTAAAAATAATTTAATAATAATAAAATAAGACAAAATTTATTTAAATATAGATGATATAATAGATCACCTAATGGAATAAGGCATAGTGATAATAGTTGTTGTTGGGTGGGAAAACAAAGAAGTATTTCGAAAGAGAAAAAAACATACCCATTGAATCAAATTCTGTTCCCCTGATCTCTTAGTGCAGTCAAAAGCCATCCTTCCCGTCATTAGCTCCAAAAGAACCACACCGAAACTATAAACATCAGACTTAACGGTTAATTTGCCGCTCATTGCGTAATCTGGGGCGCAATAACCGAACGTGCCCATGACCCTTGTTGAGACGTGAGTATTGTCGCCGACAGGCCCAAGCTTTGCTAGTCCAAAGTCAGAGAGCTTGGGGTTGAATTCATCGTCCAAAAGTATGTTTGCTGATTTCAAGTCACGGTAAATGACAGGAGGGTTAACCACATTGTGCAAATATGTAAGCCCTTTTGCTGCCCCTACAGCAATTTTTACTCTGGTATTCCAATCAAGAGGTTCTTTATTAGGTGGCAAATCTGAAAGGAGAAGAGATAGCTCATGAGACATGCAGCAAAAGTATGATTTTAGACTATCGATATCAGTGTCTTATTTATGCAGATGTGCAAAGAAGCAGGCATTCTCCGTCGAGAATTAATGATTCAACGGTAGAAGCACAGAGAGAGGAAGCGTACCAAATAAGTGTTGTTCCAAGCTCCCCTGTGGCATGTACTCGTAAATCAACAGCTTCTCCTCTTCTTCTGCGCAGTACCCAATCAAGCTGACGAGATTGGGATGGTGCAGCATCGTCAACATCAAGCACTCCACGAGGAACTCTTGGCTACCCTGCGTCCCATCCTTGTTGAGCTGCTTAATTGCAACAACCTATTATTCAAATTTCAAAAGCTAGATCAACGCCATTACAAAATCTGAGCTTTTCAAATAAAAAAGAAGAGAAAAATGGAAGCATCATTGTTTGCCTGGCCAGATTCTAACGTCCCTTTGAAGACGCATCCGAAACCCCCTTCTCCTATCAGATTAGCCATCTTGAAGTTCCGGGTGGCGGCGGTGAGCTGCCGGAGGGTAAACCTCTTGGCCGAGGTCGTCGCCGCATCTGTAGAAATTGCCTCCGCTCCCTCCAATTCTGAGCTCAAACAACCGAAAACTAGTCACGCGAAACCCTAACCGAGAAACGATCTTGTACCTGCACAAGCATCATTGCATCAACCACCGGAAGACAAACCTTCGGAATCGGACGAGGGATGCTCGATGGGCCGTTCCCGAGCCTCCCGAAGATGACGCGAACTGACGCAGGAAAAGCACTTCATGGCTCCGGCTGCAGCACCGTTTTTCAAGGACTCAGAGGAATCGACATCAGCCAACTCCTCCTGTCCTGGCGCCTCCTCGGAATGGGGCGAATCCTTTCAAGGATGGGAAACGGCAAGATGAATGGCGGCTCGAGGAGCACAAGGGTCATGGCCGGGGAACTCGAAAGATAAATTGATCGAGGAGGAAGGGGAAGATGGTAAGAGAAGGCCATGAGACGGCGCGACTTCTTCGGGGCAAAAAGAATGGACGAAGGCAGAAGGGAAAGTCGGTGTTCCTTCCTTCCCCCAATTCTATTCTTGGAACCCTATTTAAATGACATTTAACAAAGGACGTGCTAATTCGGTGGTTATATTATCGAACTGCATGCTATAATTTTAAATTTATTTAAGCAAAATTTAACTATAAATTTTACTTTAAAAGGAACATTTTTTTAATTATCATAAATTTATTATTTATTTATTTTTAATTTAGGTATTCAGCTCAAAAAAAAAAAAATCCCTGCAATACATTATAGTCAACTTTAAATCTTTTCAATCTAACTATTTTACTATTATCCCAAGGCATGATATTCATACAAGTACCTGAATTGACTTATCATTCTGATTATTAAAAGATCATCAGTTTTTTTCTAACAAAAGTGCATTTAAAAACTAATAACATAAATGAAATCAATATTGTCAGTAAACACAATGGTAATAGCTACAGAATCATATATAGCTTAATAACTTTTGGTGTCTATACAGAAAGATTTGTGATCTATGGCATTCTCAAATGGCCTCCTCTCAAACCCCACCGTAATTTATTCTTCTTTCTCAAAAGATGAAGATGAGAAAGAAGAACAGAGAACCAGCATCAGTAGAAATGCACCATGAATGCACATAAAGGGAGAATGCAAAGCCTTATATAGATTGTTTTTTTTCATATGTATAATAAATTTTATATGTACAGAATTACATGTATAGTTTTTCAATCTTCTCATGTGGTTTATCCTCCTCATCGATCGTATCCAGTGCCGGTCTCCTCGATCGGCACGTCCTCAGACTCCGCGACCACATATCGTCCATCTCCGATTTCGGCGCATCGAGCGGCCCCGCTTCCACCGGCGCGGCGGCATCCGGCGACGCCAGCGCCGCCACGTCGGCCGTCGTCATGATCGCGTTCGCCCTCCGCATGGGGAGCATGACGTAGACCTCGCCGGCCTCCAGGGTCCTATCGGCCGGGAGGGGCACGAGGCGCCTGCCGACGCCGAGGGAGCTCGCGCGGACGAGAAAGTGGCCGGGCGCGTCGAGCATGAGCTCGGCCGCGGTGGCCGGCCCGTCGATGTGGCGGGCTTCGGCGCTGCCGGGAAAGATGATCTGAATGGAGCTCGCGCCGGAGCCGATGGCGCCGGCGGGGAGGGTGCAGGAGCAGGAGACGCAGTTGCCCATGGAAATGGAAACGGAATCGGAATTGGAGATTGGAGTGACGACGACGGATTTGGCATTAGCTGTCTCAGTGTTAATTCAGGGAGGAAATCGAGCAGAAGGAAGGAATTAAAAGGCGGTATTAATTTGAGAATTGAGGATTATTCTGGTGAGTTGGAATGTGAGTTGGCTTTATTGTTATAGAACAGGGCAAACCAAAATTTACAGAGAATATGGATCAGATCGGTCGTTTAATCCATTAAAATGAAAGAAAAAAAACGTAACGTCATAGTATTTATTTATTTTAAAAAATAAAAATATTAATCATCAGAAAATCTTTATCAAGAGTTCATTCCATAAAGAAGAAAATGATTAGGGAAGATACGAGACCAACAATTTTCTTGACGTGCTTTGGTTTCTTTCAAACCTGCAGGAATTGAAACATTGCAATATTGGTAGGGCGGATGACCTGATCTAATCACATGTTATTTTATAATATTCAAAACAACACATGCATTAACTGAACGATCTTTATTCCACTGTCAAACTGACTACTACCTACCTTCTCCAGCATGCTCTGACATGGCAATCCTAATTCAAGAAATGGTTTGATCCATGTATTAGAGTTCAGAAACTGGATTTGGTGAGTTCGAGTAAATAAGAGTTTGTTTCAATGATGGATATAATAATGTGGAAGACAATGACAATTGTTTCAAGTGTTTTCAAGCTATCCATGCAATTTATTATAAACTTTATGTACTAATCAAGATAAGGATGGATATAAGAATAACCAAATAGATTATGGAAGGACTTCATTTATGTAGTGAATTTTATCTAAAGCGTATTTTCTGTCTAGATGTTTGTGGTATGATTCTCTAAATAACATGCTCAATGTCATCGTTGGCATGGAAAATGCTCTCTAAAAGTTCATCTTTGCTAAACCATTTCATTTCACTCTTTCTTTAGGCAGGCAAACGATTGAAGCCTACTTATTGCATCAATTTTTCTAGTTGAAACACTAGGAATGCAACAACAAAGCTTGAGTTCTCACCCTGTGGCACTGTCTGCAAATAGCTAAGCAGCAAGTACTGCAACCATATTCAAGAATTCATTACCTTCACAGCATGTACAGTCTCACATGTTGCTATCAATATCTTCAATGCAGGCAAACTCTGGCAGCTGCATCAGATGTTTGTTCCTATACTCGCCATGAAGTTTTTCCAGCTGGAGCTTGTCATCTTGCATGAATCCATCTACGGCATACCAGAGACGGCACTGACTGCTCAGCTTGCATGGTTATCACTTACTGCTCGATCAACCATCTTATGAAAATAACCCAAAAATATTTGTTATTTGTTTAGGCAGGCACAAGCAAGAATGACGAAGACTTCGATAAACACAGGTGTTTTTGACATTTTTAGTTCTTTACCATCAGCTTCTCTTCTACAATGTCCACTTTTTTTTCCCGACTAAACTAAGTTCATATTGGAGCAAATAGAAAGGTTACAAGATTACCCCATCGTCAATAATTTTTCTTGCTACCAACTGAAAACATTCCTTTGTGCCCCTCCTAATGCGCATTCCTTGACTATCTCATGGAATTCTAAAAGTTAAACCATCTAATAAGTATACCCTGTTTTGTTTTTCTTGAACAGGAGTATTTACAGGACAAGCTGCTCGTGGCTTCTAGTGAATGAAAATAACGTTTCAACTAGTGCTAATGGCACTTCGATCCACATCTATGTGTGAGCAGATTGAGTCAATAACTTGGCATGGTTATGTTCTCCTTCATATGTCACAATCAGCATTGTTGGATCTTCAACACACCTCTCTACATGCTTTCTCGCCGGGCATCCTCGCACACTGCTGCATTTGTAGTATCCTCTGCATAGTTTTGGCAGATGAACATATTGGATGGTTTCATTGAAAAATAACCAGCAAATGAATAGCATTCAATATTGAATCAAGCTGAATATGCTACAGCATTTCAGAGCATAGACTACCATTTATTTGAAGAGATTACTCTGAAATATGGCAAAAGTGTTCCACAATGCTTTTATGAAGATAATTTGTTGTTGCTAAAAATATTTAGCATGCTCTTCGTTCATGATTTTGGTATTTAAAGGTCAGATTAAGCAATAATGAGCTTAAATTTACACAAGAACCAATAGTCTCATCTGCTAGTTATTGTTTTAATTGCAGATCAAAGAAATGCTGTGATTGTTTACAAGAAAAGCTACCTAATGTTACTACCACCAATCCCTTACAGTTTACAGAATTGGCAAATGACAGTTGTCGTTCTAAGAAGACCAACTAGACTAATAAGGCCTTATAGTTTTTTTACTTGAAGAATAAGAAAATTGCCAGTATTGTATGTGCACTTCTAAACTTAATGATCAATGATGAGTTGACTTCATCTGAGACAATTCTAGTATGACAACAAAGGTAGAGAATAGTGTGTTGGACTTGAACTATAAACATCTATTGTATAAAGTTATTAAATTCTGAGTTTTGAAAAGACAAGAAACCTAGAAGTTTTTGCTACTTGATACCTAGGATGCGGAGATCCCTTGATTGGTTTTTGCCCATACTTCCTCCAAGAGTAGTCATCAGAAGGGATATCTGCAACCTTGTTGCTTATAGCTGGAACCTTAATGGATCTCCTCACTCTCAATTTCCTGTACAAGAACAAGCAAGGGTTGATTTCATCTAAATCAGAGCAGCTTCTTGCAGGGGAAAAAAACAAAAGAAGAAATGAAATCATGTCAGAAAAGCTCCAACCTCTTCTTGGAACAGTGGCACCTGCTTGCTTTTACACATTTGCCATTCCCTTCATCACCTCCACCAGTGCACCTCTTCCTGTTGGGTAGGTGCCAGTTTATTGGATTGACCGACTCTGATCCACCAATCAGATTAAGGCCATTCCCACCCATGCTTCGATCCATGCTCAGGGATGACAGGAAGGACCTCGAAGACGACACAGTCCCTGTGCAACTCGAGTTATTGCTCCTCCCATACATTCCATTGTGGAGCTTGAGCTGTTGCTTTAGCTGAAACAATTGGCTGTTGTGGTGCTGATGGAGGAAATGAAGATGGGCAGGCAAATGGTTGCTGAGAGCAACTTGAACATTGCTTTTGGAAGCAGTCTCCATTTCCACTCTAGAGTTATCAAGAAGCATTCTGGAGGGGATTGGTGAAGCAAGTTTGGAAGAGGAGCTCAAGCCAATGACTGGATTTTGTGGTAGGTCTCTTGGAAGGAGTTGGAGCAATAGTGGAGAAAGGTCAGGTCTAGGTACTACTGTGCGATCTAAGAAAATACTATGATTAAATTGGAGCTGTTGAGGATTCTTGGGCCTCCTAAATTTTGCATGACCCACACCATTACTGAGCACGGAAACAACCTTCTTAAAGCTAGAAACAGCCTCCCCCGTCTCCGCCATTAGATTTTTGCAAGCTAAGGGATGATCTTGGCTCTCAGTCAGTAAGCTCAACACTCTGTGGCAATTCTCCACGGCTGCCCGTGTAGCTTCTTCCACCCCTTCCATCTCAACAAAGCAACTTCTCCAACTCTCTCAACGATCAGTCTCCTGTGACTCAACTTGGAGCAGCCGTGATTAACGGGACATATAAAAATGGCACATTCAACAAGATTTAGCAATCTTTCTCTACCTTCAAGTGTGAACATTTGAATCACCGAAAGCAGACTGATTGAAAAAATACAAGAGGGAAGATTGAACGGTCGTCATCTGAACAGGCTACGATGGCTAAAAAAGACACACGGCATCCAAGGGCCTCAGACCAGGTTAAAGTAAAAGAAAAACCCAACGCCAAAACCAGTTGGGAGGAAAGAGGTAAGCAAGCACAGGGTATCCAAGATCCAATTTTGACCACACCGATCAGATAAAGCTACTGTCTTTTGCAATGCAACAAGCTTTAGACAATAAAGTTAAGATTCCGAAACAGAAATATGTATGAAATAGTTCGTCGCGGACCAACGAAAGAAAGCAAAAATGCAGAGAAAATAAACCCTTGCTGGATTGAAACCCTAGGAAGCGCTTGCAGATGTTCTTGGTTAGTCCTCCATCAGTGAAGGAATGAAGGTCTAAACATCGGCGATGGCGCAGATTGACGCACTTATTTATCGAACCATGGAGGCTCGCGAAGCCGTACTCTGGCTACTTCACTGCTCGAAAGGCAGATCGCTGCCGTCTAGAAATGATCGGACGGTTCAAAGGCAGACTGGGGCCTATTCGCCTTCCATTGCGAGTGGCGTTAAGCGGTTTAAGTTCTGCGTCAGTCGTCCGTTGTCGCGTTGCAATTTTCACATCTTGCTTTTTTGAGTTTGGGATTCCCTCCAAGTACTGTGGAAATCATATTGATCTGACGGTCGCTAGTCTCCAAGCGGACGGTCAAGATTCAATGGAGCGTGGATTCTGAACGAGGGAAAACTGGGAGAGATCCTGGCCATTTCAGTTGCGGCAGCAAATGTTTTGGCGACACGCCGACATTTCATGTTGACCGTGACAGATTGTTGGGCGGGTGGGACCCAGCTCTGTGTGATTGAGTTAAATATCCTTTTTTTTTCCTTATAAAATAATAGTTTAAATAAATTTTGACGCAATTTACAAATTATATATTTCAAATAAATTTACAGGCAGAGAGTTTCAAATATTTATTTACAGTATATTTCATGGCTCAATGGAAACCTATAGTGCTCTGAATACAACAATTGAAGAATAATACAAAACTAAGATAGTCAAATAATATTCGAGTCGACTATCTTAAAACTAAGATCGAATTCCACAACAACTCGATCGAGGCAGTCAAATAATCTTTGCTGCAAACACTATCAAACTTTTACTTTACAACGTTTTATCGTGCACGGATCTCCACAATATCTACAAAAAAAATGGCAGTCTTTAGCCAAAGAAAAAACAAACACAAGATCGAAGGAAAAAAGTAAATAAAACGAGAAAAGTGAAAATCCAAGTCTTATCTTGCTTCCACCGTTCCACGCTCCGCGTGCGAAGTGGAGACAGATTGAAACAGGCAAGAGACAACAACAACAAAAGGAAGCCTAGCCATGCACATAGACATAGGAATATGGATAGGCAAGGAACTCCCTACGAGATTGTAGATTTAGGACTTCGGACCTAAAAGCTTCAGACAACAACACTCCAAACACGTAGAAACAGAGGTTAATCTTAACTACAAGTCTACAATCAGCTATTGTTTATTTTGCTAATTCTTTTAAGAAAACCTTTTTCTCCGGATGAAGGTTTGAGACGATAACATTATATATACATATAATTCTAAATAAGTGAATTTGTACCATCTCAATCTCTCGCGGTATCTATAGGAAGAAGAAGAAGAAGACAGAAACTAATGGGACATGGTGTCGACTCGAAAGGGGGTGTGTGATTGATTCCTTGGCGAGGCAAGAGGAATAATGCCAAAAATCAAAATGCAGCTCGCTCGTCTTTCTATGTACAGATTTCTTGCTTGGCCACAGTTTCCAGACTTACAGAAGAGCATAACAAACATTAGCCACAGAGGAGATGGAAGAAACTCAATGCTGCAGGCTTTTCTGTTTTGATGAACTTGAGAAACTTTTTTTTTTTTACTTGGCTATTTTCTGTTTTTTGTTCATCAAAATTTTTGGTCGATTTTCAATCTTCATACTCAGGAATTGTGTATATATATATCTTTTTTGGGCGTAATTAATTTTTGTTATGAGTGGTGCCTTGTTCATCAGGCAGCATTGTTAATTTATCATTTTTTGGAAGTAAAATTTGACTTGTCCAAATGATTCCTGATTGGACTAGACATTAAAACTGAGACTAAAAAAATAACTCAGAATGAATTTTTTAAAAACAAATCAAATCCACACATTGATAAAAGATTTCCAACGTTAATTATTTCACAACTTTATAATAAAATAGCAAAATAGGAGGCTAACCACCCAACGTTATTTTTTTTTTCGAGTTGCTTCGATCAGAAACTAGAAATTAGATAGGAATTCAAAATTTGATTTCATTCAAAATATGACTTAACAAAGTTATCACATTATCTGACTGATTATTAATTAAGCACTAATTTTTTTTTATCGATCTTCAAAATGAGTCTTTAAATTGAATATTCTTAAGTGACAATTCATTGAAACTCAAAAAAAACAATGCAATTTTATGTTAATAAAATAAAGGTTGGAGACCAAGCAAATATAAATAATGCACAAGAAAAATAAGAGACTGTGTTTAGCATAGAGTGCACCCCAACTACTACTATTGAGGGGAAATTACATACATATATTTTGTATATATTTTCTCAGGATTTGTAACACAATCAAACATACAAATTACGATCAAACACCACATCACAAAGCTAGTATGCAAGTCAATTTTGAATTTCAGCTTCATTTATTTTTGAGATTTATTTGGAATTAAGCAGTAGGAGCAATAATTATATGAATGTTTCTCAATATCTACGTAGGATAACCTCCCATGTCTTCTATCTTCATCATTTGGATTCCTTATTTACTTTAGTGATTCTGCAGAGACACCGAAGGAGAAGACATGGGCTCAGGTTTCCGGACACTAGAAGCTGCCGGAGCAGCGTGTGATGAAGAAGCTACTTCTAGGGTGGTTGAAATATTAATGTCAAAATTCATCACCGGTGTCGGAATATTCTCTGAATGTTCTGCGAGACTGGCCGGTGGCGGAGCACTGCTGCTTCTGCTGTTACCCTGCCACAACTGGGAACTCACTAAATATTAGAATCCAATTCCATGCTTTAATTAACTTAGATATTTATTAATTAGTGAGAATTTTGACTTATGATCTGCCCATGCATTGCATGCTAGCTTAATAATGTTATTACCACAATTTCTTCAGCTAGTTCTGAATGCCGATCTCGATAAATACCGGGCGATGTGGGGAAGAGTGGCAATTCCTTTGCTGCAGGGATCTCCTCGTGGGTCATGGCTGCAAACGTAATACATATGGTGATCGAATCAATAATCACATATATCTTAAAATTTTCTTTAATTTTCATACTGAAACAATTAAAATATACAAACTCAAACTCTTACCATTGTCCAGGCATTCGAAGAAATTCAAGTCCATGATCTTAATGTTCTCCTTCTCAAGGATCAGCTGATCAGAAGCATTCAACCCTCGTTTCCACTCCTCTTCATACCACGGATCAGGTCACAAATCAGTGACGTACGGCCGTCCCAAAGTAATATCAGAATTATAAGTAATCAATTCTGAAAAATAATGGAGGAAACAGACTCGATCTCTCCTAACAAATTAAAATATATATTCTTATCCATGATATATTATCTCGTGCTCCAGAGGCCATGCATGTATGAACTTAAAATTAGAGGTGCAAATGAAAGACTAATTAGGTGAAGAATAATGGGAATCATGCATGAAGAAGGAATTGAGACTTACCCTTGAACTCCTCTGCTCGATTTGCTTCGTCCATTGTCTCTTAATTCGATCGAACACAAAGAACACCAGGCATGGATGTGCATGTGTATTTATAAGCATAGACGACGACAGAAGAAGAAGAATAAGAAGAAGAAAGTAATGGGACATGATGTCGACTCGAGAATGGGGGTGGTTTCATTGAAAGGAAAGAGGAATAATCCCAAAAACTAATATGCAACCTGCTCGTCTTCTATGAACAGATTTCTCACCTGGCACCCGAAGGCAACGGGGGAAACTTAATGCTTCAGAATTTTCTTCTTTCATGTTTGAAAGCACATAAATATCTTCTGTCCCACTTCAGTTTTTCCCTTGATAAATATCAATATTTTGGTATCTATATTTTTAATATAATTAATTAATTGATTCGAGACATCTACACGTGTCTACGCAAAGTATGGCCAATAAGCTTATTCACGACCACCCGATTTATAGTCAACTGCAATCTCCACCACGCAACTCCTCCCCGCGCGGATCCCACCTCACTATAAATAAAGCATCAGCCAACAATTTAATTATATTAATCGCCTTCGTCAACCTCTCGACGACTGCCTCACGTATACATATTCGCAGACCATGGCAAGCCTCAAGATGGCCGTCGTCGCCTTCCTCCTCGTCGCCGTGCTCGTGGCGTCGTCCGCACCGGCCGCCGACGCCTTCGGCTGCTTCAGCGACTGCTACGATCGCTGCGCCAACGGAAAGATTGGCAATGTGGCCTGCGCCACCATGTGCTCCCAAGCCTGCATCAGTACCAAAGCCGACAACATATTGTCCAATGACGGACATTAACCACTTCTAAGCTACGTACATCAACTGGGAATAAATAAATAAATAAATAAATAATTTACTGTGGATTTATCCAGAATAAACTCATCGTGACATTTTCTTTTATTGTTTCGATCTTTGATCTTATATAATATTGTATGTTTGCTAGTCGATTCTATAAATAATTTTCCTATATACGTGAATTCGATATTAATGGTTCTTATTATTGTTTGTAAAAAAATATTACTTCTTTATTGCTGAATTAACTTAATAAATAGCCTATTGTTATTCGAATCATTGCCAGCCAACCATCAACTGAAACTTAAAGTGGACCCCATCAACAAGTCTTGTCTCAAGCCTACGTCAGCTCTCCAAGTCTCCCGCACCGTCGAGATAACTCTTGACCGCTTGTATTTTAATAATCGAAATAAAATCTTTATCTTTAATTATTCTTTTTGTTGCTCCCGAGCTGCTGCGAACTGCCTTTCTCAACTGCAAGTCGAACTGTTTTGTTCTGGGACCTTATGGACCGCCAAACCTAAGGTTTTTTTTTTTAAAAAAAAATTATTATCAATTCGAAATGATTTTTAATTCACCTTTATAAAATTGAAAGAAATAAGTTATTTAATTATAAAACATTTATATCATAAATAAATATAATTTTAAAAAACAAAAATATTAAATTTATATTTAAGAAAAGCATAATCATTCCGGTAGAAAAAAAAAATCATATTTAAAATAATTTTTTAAAAAAGAGTTAGCAGAAAATCGCCGATTACATAATTGTATACCCCCTTCTGCTACATCCTCGTGTCTGATAAAATTGTGGCCCTGCAATGGTAAGATGTCAGATGTGCGATGACGGGTAGGTTTGAGATTTCGTTTCGAGAACGAAGGCCTTGTGTTCCCGACGTCCTCATCTGGAGGTCCACCGCCGGTCCCCGCGTGCATTGATCGAGAGAGCTCCCTTTGCCTCTTCGTGCCTCATCTCTCCGTTCCCCTTCGTCGGTTGACCCGGCTCGCTTCTTCACCAATCTCGATCCAGGTCAAAGGGAAAAGGGGGAAACTGATCGCGAATTCGATGCTGCAATTGCTGTTGGCGGTGGCGTTCTCTGCGGCGCCGCTGACGCTCTACGTGCCGCCGATACGAACCCTCAATCCCTTTATGCAGGTCTTGGAGATGTTCGTCAGGGACGTCACTGTGTACTCGCAGCGGGCGTACCTGCAGATCCGCCTCGGAGTCTTCCGGATCCTCGCCGTTGTCTCCCGCGCCTTAGGTAGATGAAATCCGAGTACACGCAGAGATCTGGTTCCTCTTTCGCTTCTTCTTTCTTCTTCTTCTTCTTCTTCTTCTTCTTCTTCTTCTTTTGAAATAAGATGCAGAGAAACCAAATTGTTTTTGTGTGTGTGAGATTGTGGTATGATGTAGTATACAAGGGTTTTGAGTACAAAAATGCTTCTTTTCTTTCTCCTTTTTTGGTTGATAGGAATTATGACGATCGATCAAGTGTATATTGACTTTACTGTATGGCAATTTTTTCTTTCGGCGATTGGAAGTATGAAGGTAGCCAGAGTTGCAGTCGCGCTTTCTCTTTTTTTCTCTTGTTTCATTCATTTTGACGCAGCGATTCGACTTTTTGTTCCCCCCTCTGCAGTTTAGTAAGAAGAGTAGAATTGCTTTCTGGACTCATGTGTTTCCTAATGCTGAATGCGAGTCATCTTCTCTGATTGAGATCGGATTCATAATTCGATTTTGTAAGAGTACGAGTAGATTTTGGGGCAGAAGATGAATACGTATGTCAGGTTCAGATATGAAGATCAACACATTTCAAAATTTAAAATTGTTCGATAAGGCATTGAAGTTGAAATTTATCGGGCTTTGTCTTCTTCTCTTCTCTTCTTTTTTAACAAAGAATTAAGATTAGGAGTCTCTTAGGATTTTCCTGTTCGTTAGAAAACAATTATAATGTTTCTTATCTTTTACAATTCTGGAGCTAAACTCATTATTAATTTTAAACTTTGGAGTGGTTGAGTCCACCACTTATTCCACGTAAAGGCTACAATTTTCCTCTGATCATTTTGCTTCCTTTTGTTGTTATGCTCCTTTTTTTTAAAAGATTCAGTAATTCTCAACAAGTGACTAGGCCTGTGACATCAATTAAACTTTTGGATCATGTCGGTTCTCTTCAATGTATTTATGAACTTTACTTTAATCATTGCCTAATATATTATCCAACAAATTTCACTAAACTGGTCTTGTGAGCCTGTAAAAATCATTAAAATATGAGCATGGTCATTATTATGATAGTTTTTATCCTTTCTTTCAGGATATAATAGTGACTGTAACCTCCTTTGTGATTTGGTAATATAATAATGAATTTCAATGCGATTGATCCTTTTACCATCTTATTCTTCCGTTTAAGTAAACACTGTAAAAGCCATAAAACTACCACGTGCGAGAACAGCATTATAAAAATATCCTCTCCTTTTTTCTTTTTTGCTTGATAAAAAGTTTCCTCTCCTGTTTTTCCGCACTCTTGACAGCGAACCGACAAACGGCATCTAACTTTGCTGTTAACGACCCAGCGTAACTGTGCCAGGCAGTAACTTTGTTGGGTGGGTTCTTTTGATCTAGAGAACATGCTTTATTTAAACAAAGAACATGCTTTTGATTAGAGCCACATAGTTTGAAGCAGAAATTTATAGATTCGTCAAAAAGAAAATCATAAAAAAATTAATTTGTTATCTTACAAATCAAAACACACAAATACAAACTAAAAACTACGAAGCCTCTGAAAATCAATATATTTTAGAAAAATGGGCCAGCCGTCGCACTTGGTTAACTGCTGGGACTCTGCTCATCTGTCGCTGTAAACGGGGCCCTCGAGTGCGGGCCAGGACAGTTTCATTCGACACGGGAAGCTGTTTCAGCGGGGGAATAGAAGTTTCGTCCCTTCGTTCCTCGTTCGCTCCGCTTCGGCGCTTCCCACGTTTCCGATCGCCTTGAGGCCGAGCGAAGCGTAGCTTGCTCAAGAGATCCAAGTCGTTTTTTGCAGCCATACGAACTGTTCATGTTTTTTTTTTCTGTGCAGAGATTGACGAGCCCTCGCCCTCTCCCTCTCCCTCTCGGTAAGTTGATGGGTTTAGCTTGCATTTTTCGACTCAAGATCTCCATCTAGTTTTGCAATCGCTTATTTATTTATTTTTTTGTCGAATTCCGTCGCAGGGGGCGTTAGTAGCTGAGGGAGTTGGCGACCGTGGCATTGGGGTTGGGCGCTGGAAAGGGGAAGACGGTAGGTTGGCTCCCCTTTGCTGTAATTGATCTCAGTCGGTTTCTTCTCATTTTCCTGCACAATCACGGCCATCGCCTTATCTGGAGGCAGTAGGTATCCATTTGCATTCTTCCCTTTTATTTGGTACATAGATTTATGGTTATTCTTGGGACCAGTCACTCCAGGGAGGACAGAAAGAGGGAAGGTCCACATAGCCAATTCACAACGAATTTAGGGAATAATGGGGTTAAAGAAGGTTGGCAAATATGATGTCGGCGGAACAATTGGACAGGGGACCTTCGCCAAGGTTAAGGTTGCTGTCAATACAGAGACCAGTGGGAGCGTTGCCATCAAAGTCCTTGCAAAGAATACCATCCTCGAGCATAAGATGGTCCATCAGGTCTCACGGTTTTTGTAACTTGGAGAATCTTTATTTTTTTTTTCATAGGCAATGGAATTTTGCGCATTATGAGTTACCCGTGTTTATTGGCTTCAGTAACTTGAGGTTTGGCTAGTTGAATCTCAAGCATAACAACTATATTTTCAATGGATAATCAGCTAAAATAGCTGTATTCGTGCGTAGTCATCAGTTAGATGTCTCTATTAGCACATTTTTTTTCACCTTTTGGTTCAGATTAGAGGATATATTGCAAGTTCTATGTCCAAATTGAATAAAAACTACTTCAAATTTACTGCTGCCCATATAGCATTCCAAAAAGGATAGCAAGGTGACGAGTTATTCCAAAAAGGATATCTTCTTTCTTGTTTTACTTTCTTCTTAAAATTCTCTACTAAGAAAATTTATCATTCTTTAATTGCGAGTTCTATTTAAGTTTTGTTTGATTATGTTTACTATACGACATCCTGTTTTGTTGTTTTACATGTTGACACGTATGATTTTTTATAATACATTAAGTTACCAGTGGAGAATTTATTTTCTCATGGAAAAACTAGTTAACTTCAATGTTTTCAATTTCTTTTATTTCAGAGGTTGTGCATAACTATAGTAGTTATACTATCATGACAATAATTTTTAATTGCTTCCTTTAGTCTGAATCTATTATAATCCTATTTCCTAATTGAGTGTTTTGTTTGTTTGGTTCAGATAAAGAGAGAAATATCCATAATGAAGATTGTGAGGCACCCGAACATAGTAAAACTACATGAGGTATGTACCAAATGGCTTCTTTTCAAATCCATGTGTTCAACACTTGCGATACATTTTTTTCTTTTTATATTTACAAAGAACTTCAGAGCAGCTTCTTCAATGGGATTATCAGGTTTTAGCCAGCTCAACAAAGATATACATCATCCTGGAACTTGCCACTGGTGGTGAATTATTTGATAAGATTGTAAGACATCTAACTTGCTCTTATCAGATGTGCATATCAATAACTAAAAATGAGTCATGATTGTTGCTGAGTTTCTTATACATTAAACTCTATTATTACTGTATTTTTGTATTGCTTTTGTGCACAGCAGCACAGATATAAGTTGAAGAGCTTGGTTTAGATTGTAGGGCTGTATGCTTGAGTTTTTAGTTGCATTAGCAAATCTGCATATTAATTAAGTCTGTTTTTGGTGATCATGTAATTCAGTCTCATATTCTTCCAATTAGATTTTAATGAGCTGGAGGAGATTAAGAGGTGCTCTAGTACTCATATCCTTATGTGTATAAAGTGGAGATAGTTGCATCAGAGTCTATGAACTAATTCTTGGGAAGTTTATGTCATATGAGTTAAATTGATTGTGGCATGCAACAACTAAGAATTGCTAGATAAAAATTAACTTACAATTACTACATATAGAAATGAATAGAAAATGGATATGTTATTAAAAGTACATTCCAGATTGTACTTTCAACCTATACATATTGAATTTTTTTACACAATTTCTAAATAAGTTTTACAGGCATGCCCAACTTAATTCTAATGATTCTCTCAGTTATTGTTATCATCTTCTGTTTTTTCAAACTGTTTAATACATATAAACATGCAAATAATTCAACATAATTTAATGCTTTAATTTCTAGCATATCAAAATTTGGTCCTTTTGTATTTAAGTTGGCAATATTAAAATCTTTCTACTAAAAATGTTTAATTTCTTACAAGTATTAGTAACTATATTTCATTTTATTGCTTATAGACTTTTACTTGTATTGCTTTTCATGAATTTTGTTTTTTTTTCCTTTTTCCTAACTCTTCAACTTTTTATCTATCCAATTACCATTAATGAATGATAGCCCCAACCAGGGTAAATCCCTTTTAACAAATTGCCAATGACGGGACTCTAACATGGCCTAGAGAAGTCATATGTGTGCCCAATAAAGTGATATAATTGATAGAAATAAAAGTCATTATGTCGAACCACTATCACAACTAATACATAGAAATCATTAGATCTACAAAAGACGTAAATTCATGTCCTTGACGACTAGCATTTATGAACTAACATTTTGTATTACCATAAGTTAGGCATATTTATGAGTCTCACATTGCCTAACTAGGTTATTAATTGGACACCTAAGCACGTGCACATACCATTTTAAAAGTGTGTCTTGGAGTTTTTTCTCAATAGTTGGAACTCCTATTTTCTTTCTAATGTTCTTGTTTTTTATCCCTTCCTTCCTCTTATGTCCGCATGTACCTTAACATCCTCGTCTCTGTGGCTTTGTTCTCTCGCTCGCGTGCTCACTTCATAGTCCAACATTCACAATGCACAACAACTTTTACAAAAAAATATGGTTTGATTTGGACCCTTAATATTCTTTTTTCCCAAAATATGTAACTCACTTATAGTCAAAAGGGTAAAGAAAGATGACCTTTTAATATTTTAATCAAAGGAGTGCCATTTTGATTCTTCAAGAAAAAAGGTTTTTATGGAATCTATTGTATTTTATGAACACTTGTCCTATTAGAATTTCCAATTATTTTGTGTATCTTCCTTCATTTAGCAAGTTTGGTTCTCATTATTGTGTTGCTGATAACAACATAGTTTTGGTCGTACCAACCAAAACAGAGTTTGTCTTAGCCACTGTCAATGAAATCAATCAGAAACAATAATATTCACTTTTATAACCCATCCTTCAATTTTGTTTTCCGATCATTAGGAGGAGATAAAACAAAAAAGGGTGGAGAGGAAGAGAAGCACACAATATCGACTGAGACACTAAGATTCTCTTTTCATGATTTATCTTTTGAGTCCATCTATTTGTCACAAGGAGCTATAACATTAAAAAGAAAAGGGAGGAGAAGAGATACACCAATTGAAGCATCACTAGTAGCAAAGGGAATTGACACTAGAGTAAAAGAATTACGATATATACATAGTTTGTACTTGTAGTTGTTCCAATTTCAATTGTGAAACAAGTTAAACTCTAGCAGTCAATGGGCATGTGGATAAATCGATTCTAATACCAGCACAAAATATTATTTGTTATAGGTCTTAGAAAATTGATTAAATTCAATAAGATGCTATAGGAGCTAATGATCTCATTTGATGCACAACTCGTTTTGGTATTAAGAAGAAATAAGCATTAGTCGAGATGCTTATTATATATATTTTTTGCAACTTGTTACTCTAGTATTTTAATTCAGTTAACTTTTTAATTGTTATAAAGATGGTAAACAAGTTAAGTGAAAATATGTGATTAAAGCTCATTGGTTTGATCCTAGAACAATTTGAGGTTTGAAGCTCTTGCACGCAATGAAACTGCAAGTTTTGCCTAAATGTGCTACATGTGCCTAATAAAACCCATTTGGTAGTACTCATGTGCACATATATTTTAGTATTTTTCTTGGTCTATACTTAAATATATCCAAATGTTTATTTTAGTTTTTCTCTTACATTTTTTTGGGTGTAAGTTGTTCACATTCTTTTCCTCTTTCTCTCCCTCTCTCTCACTCTTGTTATTTGATTTTGCTGAGCTTTTTTATACTGAATTTGAAATTTTCTTTCTTTATTTTCTCTCTACTTATATGAATATTTTAGGTACACCAACGAAGACTTAGTGAGAATGAGTCTAGACGGTACTTTCAGCAGCTTATTGATGCAGTAGACTACTGCCATAGCAAGGGTGTGTACCATAGGGATTTGAAGGTCTGGTATGCTTGTGTATTCTTCCTATACATTCTTTCCATGATTTTGACTTTCCTTGATGTCTTGAAATATCTAGCCTGAAAATCTTCTCCTTGACTACCAAGGAAACTTGAAAGTCTCAGATTTTGGACTGAGTGCATTACCCCAAAAAGTAAGTGTGACTTTCCTCTGAGGTCTGAAGCAACTTTTCCATTGACTTGTGGGTTTATTTTTGTTTCAGGGTGTTGGACTTCTTCGTACAACTTGTGGTACTCCCAATTATGTTGCCCCTGAAGTATGTATATATATATATATATATATATTTCAACCCCCTTAGTGTTTTTGGCAGTTCATGTTATACTATTTTGCAAATGGTATATTGTTTCCAATTGAAACAAACAAATGTGGATGATGTCGATCTTGGTAGATGATAAAACCTAAGTAATTGAGGATTAAACGTTCAAATTTGGCAGTTGACCTCAATCATCTGTTTGCTGATTGTACTAGCTTCCGTATTTGGTAACTATTGTCGTTCATTTGTTTGTACTAGCAAAGTCTGATCATATGGCACCCTTTTTTTAACAAGGTGAACTTCCACAAGATACGAGATGTAGTAGCTCGAGTTTAAGTTTGGGGCTATATCCCCTGTTTTACTAACCAAGTGCCAGTTGGTATGCTAAAATTAAATTGGCTGAAGAACCACTTTTTATAGGTTTGTTAACTTTGTTGTCCTTGGTATATATAAGTAACCAACCAACTATTGATTATTGAAGATAAGAGATTATGAATTTTAGACTGTACAAAATCATGTAACTGCTATAGTGCAAAAGAGTCTAAACTAGCCTGGAGATAACTTGCACCGGAGATTTCGATTTTAGAGGGGACATTGTTTTTTTTTAATTTTTTATTTTCAATGAGATTGCCTATAAAAGAGATAGTATGGTATAAAGCTTTTGTGCAAAGGGTCGCAGGGGCGGATTTACCCTAGGACTCGGGGGGGCCACGGCCCCCCAGATTCAAAATACGGCCTTAAGTCTTCGGCGGTGAGAAGACGAGAAAGGGAGGAGAGGGAGAGGAAAGGGGAAGAGTGAAGAGGGAGAAGAAAAAGTAAGGGCTTAACACGGGTAAGAGGGAGAAGAAAGAGACCTTTCTCTCTCTCTCTCTCTTTTCCCTTTTTCTTATGGATTAAATAAATTATTTAATTAAAAAATTAGAATTTCTTAAAGAGGATTTACAATGATTAAACGGTTTGAAAGTTTCAATGGGTGATTAACTGTATTTATGCCAAATTTTATGTTCACCCATGTAGTTTTAGAAAATTATCAAATTTTCAGCAAACATTACTGACCAATAAGATCTGTTTATCATGTCAATCGATTTGAATCATTTCTATGTCAGGATAGATCTAAGAATTCTTTAATTTTTAGGAATAATTCGGAAAACAGCCAAACGATTGGAGGATTTATCAACATAGAAAGTAATAATTAACACAAATTTTCACAGTTGCATACAAATGGAGGATTCAGAGCCATAACTCGTTAATTTAACATTGTTTGTGCCGACATATTGGAAGAGACACAATGACAAAAATAAATTTAACATTGTTTGTGCCAACAATGTTAAAGGATGGAAGTTAAAGGATGGGAAACAACATATATTTAAAGAGAAGGTAGAAGTACAAACATTAGGTGAAATATACGATGACTCTAATACAACATGGGATAAGATGATATCAAAGTTGAAAATAGTAGCTAAGAGTGTCCTCGGTGAGTCAAAGGGGCATGCACCGCTAAGTAAAGAATCTTGGTGGTGGAATGAGAAAGTACAAGAGAAAGTGAAGGAAAAACGAATAGCTTATAAGGAATTATATATTTGTAAGAACGAGGAAAATTTAAAAAAATATACAATAGCCAAGAAAGAAGCTAAGAAAGTAGTGAGTGAAGCAAAAAATAAAACTTTTGAACGGTTATATCAAAAATTGGATACAAAAGAAGGGGAAAAAGACATCTATAGAATAGCTAAAGTGAGAGAAAGAAAAACAAGAGATCTTAGCCAAATAAAATGTATTAAAGATGAATGTAATAGGGTATTAGTAAGCGATGGAGAAATAAAAGAGCGGTGGAAGAGGTATTTTCATAAACTTTTCAATGAAGGTTTAGGTGACCAACTTAACTTAGGTAATTTAATTAGGTCAAATGAGCATAGAAATTTTAATTTTTATCGTAGAATTCAAACTTCAGAAGTAAAACAAACTTTAAATGAGATGCACAATGGAAAAGTCGTTGGACCAGATGATATTCCGATAGAGGTATGGAAGTGCTTAGGGAAACAAGGTATTGAATGACTTACAAAATTATTTAACATGATATTGAAAACGAAAAAAATGTCTGATCAATGGAGGATAAGTACTCTAGTTCCCTTATATAAGAATAAGGGAGACGTACAAAATTGTGCAAACTATAGGGGTATTAAACTAATGAGTCATACTATGAAACTTTGGGAAAAAGTAATAGAAAAAAGATTAAGGAAGGAGACCATAGTGACAGAAAATCAATTTGGGTTCATACCTGGAAGGTCGACAATAGAAGTTATACATCTTCTTAGACAATTAATTGAAAAATATCGGGAGCAAAAATAAGATCTACACATGGTATTCATTGACTTAGAAAAGACATATGATAGAGTGCCAAGAGAAATTATATGGAGAATTTTAGAAAAGAGAGGTGTTAGTGTAACATATATTGAACTAATTAAGGATATGTATGAGAATGTAACGACCAGAGTAAAGACTTCAGGTGGAGTAACTGAAGCATTTCCAATAAAGATAGGGTTACATCAAGGATCAGCTCTAAGTCCCTATCTTTTTACATTAATTATGGATGAACTCACTGCACACATTCAAGACACAGTACCGTGGTGCATGTTGTTTGCAGATGATATTATTTTGGTAGATGAGACACGTGAAGGAGTAAATGCTAAGCTAGAATCTTGGAGGGAAACACTAGAAGGGAAAGGTTTTAAGCTTAGTAGATTAAAGACGGAATATATGGAATTTAAGTTTAATAATATTAGAAGTAATGAAATAATTGTTAAGATAGGAGAGGACGAGTTGCCTGGAACCGAGAGATTTAAATATTTAGGATCATTAAAATGATGGAGGGATTGAAAGAGATGTCTTACATAGAATACAAGCACAATGGGTGAAATGGAGGGGAGCGTCGAGTGTTTTATGTGACCGTAAAGTACCTCTTAAACTTAAAGGTAAGTTCTATAAAATCGCAGTTAGACCTGCTATGTTATATGGAGTTGAATGTTGGGCTATGACTCGAGCACATGAGCAGAAGATGAGAGTTGCAGAGATGAGGATGTTAAGGTGGATGTGTGGACATACGAGGATGGACAAAATAAGAAATGAGAGCATTAGAGAGAAAGTAGGAGTTGCATCTATTGAGGAAAAACTCAGAGAGACACGTTTAAGATGGTATGGACATGTACTTAGACGACCAATAAATGCTCCAGTTAGGCGATGTGAAACTATGATAAACATGCATATAAAACGAGGAAGAGGAAGACCAAAAAAGACTTGGTTAGCAACAATAAAACAAGATAAAATTTATTTAAATATAGATGATGATATAATAGGAGATAGAGCTCAATGGCGTAAAAGGATTCATACAGCCGACCCCACCTAGTGGGAAAATGCTTGGTTGTTGTTGTTGTTGTATTGTTTGTGCCGACATATTGGAAGAGACACAATGACAAAAATAAACTTTCAGAATGACGACTACTTGCATAATTCATGAAACAACAATTATTCTTGATTTAAAAATCAAGAAGAAAGAAATCTCCGGCATCAGGCGAGGAACCCATGATTTACTCCCTCAAATTCACAAGACTTTCTCCCAGTCTAATCGGCATATTTATGCTCTTATATCTACCCTAATTTGCCATGATTTTTTTTTTCTTTCTCTCTATTTCTCAAATCGAAACCACAATCAATGCCGCTGAAACACAAAACAAAGTTTTAAAATATTTTTCACAACATAACTGTTGAATAGAAAAATGGAAGGCATGGATATCAACAAACAAGGAAGAAGAATAAGACGAAATGCAGAAATTGTCCACCTTGCAAGCTAAAACCCTTCGATTCTTCTCCTGGAATCCACTCTTGCCCCTCCAAAGATAAATGTGCATAGTTGATCTGATGGTATTCATCACTTATTATGCCCCCACCCCAAAAACAAAAAAAAAAAACCTAAATCCTGGATCCACCCCAGAGGGGTGATACTTTAGATATCTCAGCAGGAGAAAAATATATTGCAATACTTTTAAGCTAGTCTTAGGATACATAATATTCAACTCTTGCATTCATGGGGATCACATTTGCTTGTTAGGACTTTTTTTTGTTTCATATATTTATCTCTTTCAAAGTTGTTATGAATAATTCTAATTTTAAGAGGGGCATTATGCTATGGGAGTTTTGAATATCTTGGATATATCCTTCAGTAAGGAGATATTGATAAAGTTATTATTAACATGATAAAAGTTGGATGGTTAAAATGCAAAGAAACTTGTAGCTTGTCCCTTTGGCTGAAAGGAAAATCTTTATGAGACCATACTACGACCTGCTATACTGAATATGTAAGATTGTCGGAGTATTAGGAAGCAACACATAAAAGATTAAGGTAGCAAAGATGAGAACATGAGGATGATGTGTTGCTATGTTAGAAAGGATAAAATAAAGATATTAATATCTGGGTGCAATTCAGTGATTAAAGAAATTATGTCGAGATAGATGGAGGTGTTCAAAGGCAACCAATATATTTTAGAATAGCTGAATCAGTTACAGTTTAAGATTTAAGGGGTAGTGCAAGATTGCTAGAAACTTTAGTTAATCAATTAGAAATAATTTAATTGATTTGGATATTACTAATGCATAGCTTTGTCATAGGGGTCAATAAAGGGATTAGATCCATCTAGCTGGCCTTAAATAGTTGAGGGCCTTGAGGCAATCATCACTGATGATGAGATGACATTATGCTACAATTTTTCTTGGTTCGGTTGGTAGAATTTCAAAGATATCTTGATAAAATCAAAAGAATGCCTAATGCTTCTACTTCTAATTTGTCTCTAGATTTATTTCTCAAGTTACTTTTTATGGTTCACTTAGAAAATGAATTGATGCTTCTTATTGGTTTAATCCTGATTGATTTTTTTTGAATCAAAACACTCTAATCCTCCTCACTGGAGTGCATTGTCTGTCAATCTTGCATAAAGTTCATAGACTATAGTTTTAGTTTGGTGATTCCTAATCAAGCAATCACCCATTTAGGTACTTGGTCATCAAGGTTATGATGGTTCTGCTGCTGATATATGGTCATGTGGTGTCATTCTATTTGTCCTGATGGCTGGATATCTTCCATTTAATGAGGTGGATCTCCCAACTTTGTATAAAATGGTAAGTGATACATCTCTTTAAATTAGCTTCTTCTCATATTATAAAAGGTAAAGGATACATATTCATCCTTAGTGAGCTTTCTTTTGTGTGTGTGTTTTTTTTAAAATTGATGTGGGTTATCCTCTTTTCCTTTTATTTTTGTTTTGATTGTCTTAATTAGTTAAGTCATATACTTGATCCTTATGAAGAAACCTATACTGTTGATCCTTCAAAAATTTTATTTTTGTTTTGTATATGCATGTTTTTTTAAAAAAAGTGTATGCAGATTGTATAGGTCTAGCTTCTTCAAAACCATTATGCATGTTTTTTTTTCAATTTGATAAATTTTGACATAAAAAATAATGGTTGTTAATGTACTTTTATATTATTTGGTTCACATAGGAAATATGATGCAAATTATGAAATTTGTGTTGTTTGATACATACAGAGATAATTTCTTCTAATCGTCTTTGATGTGGGTAGAGATCATCTTTATATATGTTTGACCTTTCTACGTTGTTCTCTTTCATTTTGGGCTACATTTTCTGGGAATACAGATCAAATTGGAACTAAGAACATGGAGTGCAAATGTTGGATTAATCTTTTAATTCAGTAAGCGGAATTTGTAGATCATTTTTGAAGATAATCTCTTTCATAGATTAAATACATAACAAGAGAAGATTGGTTTTATGTTTCTGTCCCCAAATACTATTACTTATTTAGTTGTGTTTTACAATCACATTTAATACAATAGTCTGATGTAATTATCACTTTGTATTTCTATTATCATGCTACTTAATGTCTTGGTGAACACACCTAAGGTGAGTCTTCTAATTCTTTTGTTGTTATATAGATCAAGGCTGCAGAATTTACTTGCCCAATACACTTCTCTTTAGGCGCTAAGTCATTGATACATCGAATACTTGATCCAAACCCCAAAACTGTGAGTATGGAGACAACTCTCTCATCTGTGATTTGGCATTTTAACATCTGAAATAATGTAAAGGTTGCATTTTGTGCTCTCTGATTTTGTTTTAATAGAAAATCCACTTGGATTTTGTCTACTGAACAAGGTTGTAGCTGTTCTTGTCAATGGAGTTTCAGACTGAGTCTGTGTTATCTCAGCCTCAATAACTGCAATGTTCAGATCTATAACATGATAATATTCCCTTAATCACTCATACTATTAAGTGGTACTATTCACTATTCACGTAATCACTTATACCAGTAAGCGGATAATTCTTCACATTTATCAACATATTCAGTTTGTCATTGGCAAATGTAGGATGTTAATAGCAAAGACTCATTGAGTCATTGTCCCTATGGTTGGCACTTGAGACTTGATACAAAAGGCTAGTTTGTTTTGTGGAAAATAATTTAGATGAGTAAAACACTTTCCAAAGAATTCTTTTACAAAAAAAATGATTATTTTCCCTTGTTTGACTATGATATAACAAAAATATGTTTCTTTGGTTTCTCTTTCTCTTTCTCTTCAATTCCATTCCATGACTGGCAAGAATGTTCAGTGGCTGTTGGCTGATCAGTTGGTAGGGATGGAGATTGTTTATTGGTTGGTTTGCAAATGGGGACAATCGAAGATTACTGGTGGATGGGCAGGTGGGGATGGTCAAGAACTGTTGACCAGTTGACAGACTCATGTGGGGTTCACTAAGGGCTAGAGGTAGTGGAGGGGGTTTGAGGGAAGAGAAATGACTCGCTCTTTTCAAGTGGAAGTCATTTTCCTTTATGATACCTCATGACTGGCAAAACGTTATCCATTGCCCATGATTGTTTGGCGGGACAAACACTAAAAGAACTGAAAAGTATTGTTCAGAAGATATTTTTCACAAAATGAATGGACCTAGTTTACCTAATCTTTGTTTCTAGATTCCCATTAGCATGTTTTTCATTTTCCAGTATAGACTTTAACTTTTGAACCTATTGTTGGTGTAATCTCCGGTTTTAGAAAAAAGATATTAGCATGTGATTTTTATAGTTCTAGCATTTTTGGTCGACTATGAGGTGACTAAGATGTGCTTTGTAAATATAATTATTAGTCACACCATAATTAATTCCAGTAAAGATCTCAGGATGTACAATAATCTACTTTAGCTTCTCTTGAAGGTTTATTTTATAGTGCATTTGCAAGGGAGATCCAGGTTGTCACTTAAGATGAGATGCAACATGCCATCTCATGTCTGATTCTTAATGAATAAATTATATATATTAATAGTTAATAATATGCATGCAAGTGTCTAAGCTTACATCTACTCTATTACAGACACACATAATTTACATAGACGATACATTTAAAGAATAATTTTCATCTATCATGTATACCTAGTGAAGCGCATATTATATGCTAACTAATCATGGATTATATTTGCAAATTTTCTATGAAGTTATTATCTTCTCAAGAAGGGAACTTGTCGAACAAGTTTTCATCATAATGACCACTGAAATCTTTGTTGTCAATCTCTTTCAACTATATTAAGTCGCGGTCCTTTTATTTTCCCACAGCTGAGACCATAGTTGGCAAACTTGGTCTCCCAATACGGATTGACTGAGTTGGATCACCATTAGCAATGACCGATTTCATTGCAGTTGATTTCTCGATCAATTCAAAATTATCTCAAATGTTGAAAAAATAATAGTAATTAGAGTAGATTTCAGGAAGAATAGATGAAATTAGAAGGAATCAACCGAATTGGCTGATTCAAGTCCCAAATGATACCAGCTGTC
Organism: Zingiber officinale; assembly: GCF_018446385.1. NCBI lineage: Eukaryota > Viridiplantae > Streptophyta > Magnoliopsida > Zingiberales > Zingiberaceae > Zingiber > Zingiber officinale. Next base: position 11,907,715 of record NC_056000.1, on the reverse strand, counting down.
AGAATAGAATTGCCAACGACAACAAGATCCCAAACTAGCAATCTGTGGAAGAAGAGGTGTTGAGGTGAGCCATGTTGACCAGCGGTTTCTGTGTTAGGCAGAGGAGGAGTCTAGGATTCCAACATTGGTGTAGAGTTTCAAAGAGAATGTTTGGCAGAAAATGTTGTTCATTAACTATAGACAAATGAAGCCTTTGGGACATTAGTAAGCACATTCTGGTTATCATGATCAGTATTTTCACACAGGTATATTTTATGCACTTTCAGAAAATTCTCATTGGCCCTCATGCTAGTTGGCCTTAACTCCCAAGTTCAATGTGTTATCCATAGTAAAGCACAAATGATGAGATTAATGATAAGTTTCTTCTTTAAAAGTTGATGCCTAATCTGATAATAGTATCATGATGTTTCATCTTACACTCTTAGTATAGTTTGTTCTGGTTACTTGAATTACGACATGAAAGCTAGCATTCTCTTATGTGCTTCAGGTAGAATCATCACCAATTGGATTCTAAAAAGTTTAAAGCCATGAGTTTAAGCATAATTGATGTTATTTGCTTTGGTCTTTCTTCTAACATCCTGTGCTTTCTTATTGAAGCGAATTAGCATTGAAGGTATTAGAAGCGATGGATGGTTCCAAAGAAATTATATTCCCATTCGACTGGGCATAGAGGAAGAAGTCAATTTAGATGATATTGATGCTGTTTTTAATGATATTGAGGTGTGTATGCCGCCTGACTGATTCTATCTTTCATTTTGAATTTCACATTGTCTATTTCACATAAAAGTTGATTATGATATGGATTCACCTAGTAGGGTCTATATCAGCCAAAACTGCTATGATTTTTCTGAGAAATCGGGACTTAGACAATGATGTCCAAGCAAAAATATGCTTAAATTACAAAACTTGCCCAGTATCAAACTTATTCTCTAAAAAATTCTACACGGATTAGGTAGAGGTCTGTTGATTCTTCTTGAAATCAACTAGTCGAACTTATACTTATTGAATAGGTACCAGAAATTTAAAAGGAAAATTCATTAAAAAAAAATGAAAAACAAGGAGACAGCCGAATAAAGTGGCAATCCAAAGAATGTCACTGGTCGCTTTTCATTGTGAGAGCCACTGTGTTTTAGTTGTCACTGCAATGTGTTATTGTGGTCACTTCTTTGATTCTCTACGTGATGAAGGGAAACAGAATAAACCATAATATATAGTCCCCCCAAAGGTAAACCTTTTTAAGCTTTTAATGAAAGATTAATATAAGTATAGAATATTATGGATATTGTGTCCAAATATTTATTATGATGGGAACAATACATTATAACTCACAAGATATACTAATGTACCAGACAGACATGTCAACTGTTTGTGACAGGGCTAGGCATTGGCTTGGGATGTTCTAGCTTGATCTGGACCTAGTCCAGCTTAACACAACCTAGTCTCTTCTTGGCCATGGCCCAACTTAGGCATTGACCCAGCCAACCTCTAGAATTTCTTAAGAAGTAAAAAAGTATAAGTTATTGAAAAAATTAAGAATTGGAAAAAATGTAAATTTATTCAGATTTGCATTTTATCATTCGCCTGCCTACATATCTTCCTTAGTGGGATTTGAACCCACGAAGTTCTATTTCCAGTATGCTTATGGCTAGCCTTCTATGTGTTGGGGTTGCAAGGTTGCAAACATAGTCCCACATTGAAAACACATGGAAAAGATCATGGGTTTATAAGAGAAAGATATCTCCATTGGCATGAGGCCTTTTGGGTAGAGCCCAAGAGCAAAACCATGAGGGCTTAGGCCCAAAGTGGACAATATCATGTCATTGTGGAGATATCTAAATTCTTTTCGATCCTACAATTGGTATCAGAGCCCGGACTGCCAGAAGGTTTAACCGCCGACTGTGCACAAGAGCTATGGTCTGATTGAACCATGTGAGTACAATATTAACCTCGAACAAAGAAAGTGGGGGCTCCTATGTTCGGATCAAGAGGACCAGACACCTGGCAGGAAGTCCTAGTTGCGGCTAGGCAAGGAAGTCCTAGTAGGTCGGGTGGACCGAGGGGCAGGAAGTCCTAGTAGGTCGGGTAGACCGAGGGGCAGGAAGACCTGGTGGGTCGAGGATCGGACGTGGGAAGCCCATGGTCCTTTGTTTGAGGGGGGGATTGTTGGGGTTGCAAGGTTGCAAACATAGTCCCACATTGAAAACACATGGAAAAGATCATGGGTTTATAAGAGAAAGATATCTCCATTGGCATGAGGCCTTTTGGGTAGAGCCCAAGAGCAAAACCATGAGGGCTTAGGCCCAAAGTGGACAATATCATGTCATTGTGGAGATATCTAAATTCTTTTCGATCCTACACTATGCTCCAGTTATTCCTGCAACAGCATCATTGCTATCTTCATTGTCGGTGTCCTATTGTTTTAAATTTAAATAACCGTTTTGAGTACTTTTGATTCTTGTTTTAATCCAGCTGGTAAAATTGATAATATTTTTTTACAATTAGCAGATATTGATAGTGCAAACAGTGTTTATGCACCATAACACCAACAAAGCTCCAATCTCCATGGCTTGGCATCTGAAACAGTTTAGATTTTCTTTTCCACAGGATCAATATGTAACTGAGCAAGTGCGAGATAATGATACTGGGCCTCTTATAATGAATGCCTTTGAGATGATAACTTTATCTCAAGGGTTGAACCTTTCAGCTTTATTTGATAGACGCCAGGTATAAACTTTATATTTCACAAAAATTATTGAACTGGTCTTGCTTTCAAATGTTTTGGCCTATATTGTCACATTTGAAATATTAATAGGTTATTTCACTTAAGTATTTGTTTATCATGTTTAGTTGATGGATTTGTGGTAATACCGAGATTAAATCAAGAAAACAGTAAACATCATTTTGTTTCATTCTTTACAGGATTATGTGAAACGTCAAACTCGGTTCATTTCACGCCAACCAGCAAATACCATTGTAGCAACAATAGAGGCTGTAGCAGCATCTATTGGTCTAAAGGTCCATTCTCAAAACTTTAAGGTATATAGTTCCACTGTAATGGCATTTCTGTTCACTATCTTTTCATGATTTTCAACATGTTATTGTGGTAATATGCTTCAAAATAAAGTTAAGTAAGCCTCACCTTTATGAGCTACTGAAGGAGAAGAGAAAAAAACAGTGCTGAGCATGTAAGTTGTTTTTCAAATATGCTTGCTCGTAAACATGATTCAGGACCCAGGTTGTATATATTAAAGCAGCTGTTATGGAAATTAGACAGTAACAAATCCATTTTAAGAGTTGTACATCTTGATATGGGAGACATGATTTAGATACCTTATGAGGATTTAGAATTATTGCCTCACAAGATCCTTCATTTTTATTTACACCTCATCTCTTCACTACTATCAAGAATTTTATATTATTGCATGTACAAAAATCATTTAGCATTTTAAGTGGTTTTCAATTGATCGCCTAATCATTGAAAAACTTATTCATTAAATAATTACTGTTGCCTCGGCTATTTGATTATTTCACAGATGAGGCTCGAAGGATTATCTTCAAATAAGATGCATCAGCTTGCTGTTGTGCTAGAGGTACTCTTATCTAATCTTTTAAAATCATGACAATTATGAAAATTTTCAGTCTAAAACAATATTTTTTACTCACATTTGTAATTAATGTAGGTCTTTGAAGTGGCACCTTCACTTTTCATGGTTGATGTTCGGAAGGTTGCTGGTGATACCCTAGAATATCACAAGGTTATACATTTATTTTCAAGAAATACATGGTTAATCTATTTGTTTACAAACCAACCTGGTTCCTAATCACATGGTTCAATGAGAAGATGATGTTTATTGCTTATATCAAATTTCTCATTTTTTTTATGTTTCAGATTTTGGAGTCGGTGCCATCATGTTTCTGCTAATGTCTTGTTTAATAATGTTTTCAATGAATAATAAAGGCTGACACAGTGTCACGATTAAGGAGACATTTTGTTTAGATTGACAGGATTTTGGTTTGTACAGTTAGGTTTGCCATCAATAACCATTGTCATTGTCTGATTGCGTGTTTTGTTCTTTTTTGTTTGTTTGTTAGAGTGGTAGATTACAGACAGCATAAATATGATTGTTTCTGATTTCTAGTGTTTCAAAACAACCTTCGTATGGAGCCTCTTCCATATGTTTATTTTGTCATTAGTATTGTGAAGATGCCCTTTTTCAAAGATGGTAAATAAGGGATTTATAAGGTGTATGTGATGCAGGTGTGGGGCAAATATAGCCATACACTAATACAAAAAATAAATAAGTAAAACTGCACCATTAAGTGTGAAATTAAGGAGTGAATATACCATCATATTATTCTTCTTGAGTATCATTTATACAAAAGACCCTCCCATGCATTCACTATATGTAGTTCCTTGATTTACCTCTTCTGTGTTAGCCGTGGGACCGGTTGGCGGGGGCGCTGAGGGTGAGCGTTTTGCCTTTGCACAATTGAGTATCATTCATACCCTACAATGAGGTAGAGATCAATTTCCGGCGGGCACATGCCCTTGGGAAAAAACTCCTTTTATCCCCTAGCCGGTCAGATACAAGATGACCACGTGATTTACCTCCCTTCACATAACCTGGAGACAAGCTTGAGGAGTGCCTGTGAGCGTAATCACTTTACTACAATTGAGTATTATTTATACCAATTCAAGTTTGATTTGACCAGCCCTTAGCGGATTGAGATTAAGTGATTTTGTTATATAGGGATAGGTTATCCTGCTTGGTGGAAGTCATAAAGGCTTGCATGATAAAAACAAATAGTAAACTGTAAAAGTGACAATGCATGTAATAGTGGTTTCAAACCTTTTTAGTTATCACATGTAGATAAGGAACAACATGTTTTCTGGGCGTTACACTAATTTTAGAGCACAAAATCTTAGTCCATTATTTGTGATTATGTATACCTTGCTTGTTACATAAACCACTAAATACATTCTTCTATGAACTGCCTTTTGAAATACCACACTTCACTGCATCATCATCAAGTTGTATTTGTTAGGTGGTTGTATGAAGTTTCTCTCTCAATTGAATTTTATGTCAGACTATTTTCACTGCTAATATTTAGATCTCTTAACCATATAAACTACTTGATTTGTCGTATTGTCCTATCCTCATCTTTTAACTATTTAACTTAGTTAACTATGGAACCTATTGCCAACTCTTGGTGCCATAGACGTGCTCAAGTATTTTTGATTTTATCTTAGTAAACGGATTTAGTCCGGTGTTTTTATTTTTGCTAGATTACTAAATTTTACATGTTCTCTAACTGGAAATACGCTTGATCAACAAAGTTCCAGATATCAATGTCTAACGTTATAATTTTCTATTAATGATAACTATGATTAATATGTCTTGTGGATGATTGGTTACTAATGTGAACGTATATGATTATGCTTGCAATCTTTGAATCGTACTGCTCTAGGAACACTAGCCTTAGATAATGATTAATTCTGTTGTAGTTTTACAAGTCGATGTGCAATAAGCTGGAGAGTATTATCTGGAAGCCAAAAGTAGACGCTAAGTCAGGTCTTCTCAGAACAAAGACTTCTTGATATCAACCTGAAACACAGATGAATCCGTACAGAAGAATAGTTCTGCTTGGGAACTGTCTATCCACTGCTCGCTTCACGGCTCAGTATTGTTTATGATTAGCCAATAGAGCTTGTAGGTTGTATCGCATAATGTATCAGTGTGATTATGTAGCTGGTGCTAAATGAGGTGGACAAGATTAACGAGGAACACTGTAGTTCAGAAATTTAGTTGTCTTGAAGGCTTCTGTAATAGTTATCTAATTCATGTTTCTGCTGAGTGAAGTAGATATAATGTTTGTTTTATCTAGTTACCAAATAGTCGGAAGAAATCGTTGGGAAAGGGGCCTATTGTTGAAGGTCCGATATCTGGAGACAGCCAGACAGGTATCAATTTACTGTCAAATTTTCCCTTTTTTCTGTGAAAAACTTCATTTTGCCTTTTGTTCTTTCCCAAAATGTTCCATAATAGTCTTTTACGGATATGACAATGATTCTACCGAGGAGAGGATGAACCAATTATCTCTATGAATCATTATTTCAATTGACCAGAAAGAGGAAAATTAACCACATAGTTATTAATGCAGCGTCTTGGTTAATCCAGTCATCCAGTTCTTTAAAATTTTCCACGAAAGTGCGAATGGCTCAAAAGTGGGAATGGCTTGTCCCTCGAGTGTTCCAGAGTTATCTTCTCATTGGAGAAAGACATGCGGATGCCTAATTAATTATGAAAGATACCTAGCTAATTAACTATGAAAAATGTTTTACGGCTAATGCAGCGACTTCCTGCCTTTAACATAAGTGGATGTTAAATATTTAACTAAAAAATATATTAATATTTTAATAATATTAAAATCTTAATAATACTTTTCAAAACTAACTAAACTTTGAATGAGACCAACATGGCCACCACCTAGTCTCACAGCCTCATTATATTGCAAATGTCTTTTTAATTACTTGACTTTGTCTGTGTGAAGACTTATTCAAGTCTATGTTTAATGGGAAACTAATTACGTGTCTTACTCCGTTAATACGGAGACCACTGTGGAGACATGGACATGGATCTTATCTGATCAAATCATCAATATACGAGTCTTTCAGTTTTATTCGTCACTCGATTAATATCATAAAATTCATCTTCACGGTGATCATTTTCCTCGCCCTCGATCATTTTTTAGCCATAAAAAAAAAAATAATCCTAGCTGATTGCGATTTGCAGATTCATTATTTTGCTTTGCTAGTCAAGTCAACGCGTGCGTAGTTCATCAATCTGAAATATTAATTTCCAATTATAACTACTGGAATGATGTCCGAAGACTGACGACGGGGTCAATAGAATGAACACCGCGTTTTAGTTCAAACCTCGCCTGCCACGGAACAGGCCATTGCCATTTGCTACTTGCTAGCTAGCGACTCCTTTGTTTTGTGTATAAAAGAGCGAGTAGTTGCGAGCCTTTGGATCATCAGTTACACACAAGTCCCAATCCACTCCAATTCCTCGCCTCAATTCAAGAAGTTAAAGAGCAGTTTCTTATATCTCAGGATGGTTCAGGTGAGTGCACTTGTACAGCTTTATATAAGGAATTGTTACATGCTCTTCTTCTTCTTCTTTTTCTTCAGCTTCTCTGTTTAGTTGCTGATTGAATTTCTGTAAACATAAAAAAATAAACAAATTCAGCAAAAGATGGTGATGAAGCTGACGATGGAAGACCCCAAGAAGAAGGCGAAGGCTCTCAAAACTGCTGTCGGCGTGCACGGTGCGTTATTAATCACTTCGTTCGTTCGCGAGGATCAACTTCCTCTGTTTTTTCTCTGCTTCTTCATTCTCGCGCTCTAATTGATTATGCTTTTATTTGCTACCGGCATATATGCATGCAGGCGTCATATCGGTGGCGCTGGAAGATGATAAGATTGTCGTCGTGGGAGATGTTGACTCGGTGGATCTAACAAGGATTCTGAGGAAGAAGATGGGGCACGTGGACCTCGTCAGCGTGGCTGAAAACAAGAAGGAAGAGAAGAAAGAAGAGAAGAAGGGAGCGGAACCAGTAGCTGTAACTTGGCCCAACTATGGCCCTTTCATGCAACAATATCCTATTATGATTCAGGAGGATCCGTATTATCGAGAACCAACTGGTTGCATAATAATGTAGAAGAAGAGATGATCTTGCAGCAGAGAGAGTGATGAAACTATACCATACAGTTTGTAGTTGAAGTGGCATCATCATTTGTAAGAAATCTATATATAAGTTTCTGATGCAGAGAATGTTTTTTTCTAAATTGCGATTGGCAAATCATTTAGCCGGATAATAATCATAATATTTTTTTTTCTCTCTCTCTCAAGAAAAGATCGATCATATATCCGCGTTGATGAATCAATAAGTTATAGTTTTAGAAAAATAAAAGTAAACAGTAAAACTATATTAAAAAAAGTTTTAGAAAGTAACTTTATAATACCAAATGACGTTATTTAGATTTCTCACGCGACTTTAGATTCGCATGAGATCACAGTGGCGGTGTAGTTGATTAAGTTAAAGAAGTACCTTTCCAACATACATGCGTCATTAAATCATGAATCATATTCCTGTGTGCGTATCTACAACTTGAATATTCCCGATTCGAGCGTGAACCGATTTGTGTAGACGGCAATTAGAAAAACAACTTTTAAAAAAAATTAAAACTAAATGAAAGGCTCATTTTAATCTATTTAATGGGAAACGAATCACTTGCCTGATAATTTATTAATTTTAAGAAAAGATTCTTGGGATATTGATCACCAATAAAAGAGCTGTTGTTCTCCGGAACGGTACGGTAGTTGAAGCATGGGATATTATCATATGAAATTTTAGAATCAAAAGTTGATAGGGACTCAGGCGAGTGAATCGTCTTTTGCCCCATCAATAAAATAGTCGTTAGCCACTTGAATATCATTATAAAATTCAACTATCCTAGCTAATTGTAATTTCCCAAAATGCATTAGTTTTATTTTACTAGTCAAGTCAATGGATGGGAAATTTCTAAAATATATGACAAACGACCTAACAATACTCATATATAGTGTGTTTTCATCAATTTAAAATATTAATTCCCAATTATAATACCATTATAACTTAGTATAAAAGTTTTAAGAAAAACCCAAAATTTTGTTTTTGAATTCATTAGAACTTTATAAAAGCTATAATAAATCGGGAACAGAATAATGAAAGGTATAGGAAAAGGAAAGATTGGTTTAATATATATGATGTTTTTTTTAAAAGAACAGTTCCAATCAACTTCATAATTAGGGACAACTTGCACTTTCATGTTCAATAATGGATCCATCACCCATCAAAAAAATATTGATTCCATTCTTAAATCTTATCTATCAGATAAGATCGATTGCAAAAGCTCTCAAAATTGTTGTCACATGGTAATAACAACGGATTAAAATTCTCATAAATTTCAATCAATAATTTTTTTAACATATTATTAGTATTATTCAATTATAATAACAATTCAACGATTTTTTTTTTTTTGTTCTTATTCGCTCATGACATCAATGGAATCACCACGCACGCCTAGACAAAAGAACACATGTAATATATCACATGTTATAGATTTATAGACATTCAAAACTGTTTATATTATATAATAACAAGTTACAAAGAATCTTGAATAATTAAGCTTCAGATAACTAGATTCTATCGACTCTAGAGCGGCAAATATAGTGGTTAAAGGTAAGAAAATACTTATAGCGAGAAAGAAGACATTGTTTAAGGAAAAAACAAGAGAAAAAACAAGGCTATTATTTGAAATTAAGGATAGAAAAGATCACTTGAAATTAGGATAATTTTATATCTAAATCACTGTTGACTCTTATGAGATTCATCTTCACTAGGAGTGAGTCAATATTAAATCTATTTTTAATTAATTTGGTAAATTTATAGATCCAATTAATCGAATACACACCCTCAACCCTCACCCATTTCTGTGGTTTGACAGTCTTTTGGATTATAGCTAGGAATCCAGCTTTATTTTTGCCTCTTAGATTACGTCGAAGATCCAGATCCACTTGCTTGAATAGCCAACGACAATATTATAAAAAAGATCTCGTTGTCGGACTTGGCTAGAAAATGTCCATGCCTTCCAGATCTAATCCAAGAATAAAGACCACGTCACTACCATGACGAATTGGCAAAATCATTTATTTTTTCGAGTGAAGAAAAACGATATCATAATCTGACTCACATCATATGGTCGCATCGCGTTGATCCGAATCCAAAACAGAGGCCAAAATATATATTCAATTTAACCGGAATTATAAGGAGGCCACGTCCGCAGCCAATGAATTAGCGACAAATCAACAACTACTTACTATAGCCACAAGAAAATTCATTAAAATCGCTTTCGTTGATTTATTTGCGAAAGCTATTCTGCGAGGAAATTAAAACTATCGCCGCCCCATGAGTTTATTGACTAAATAATATTGATTTAATCAATAAATTAAAACTAAATAATATTGACTTGAGTATTGACTTGGGTTACTGCTATTTAATGAAAATTAATTGCTATTTAATAATAATTAAAACTAATAATATTACGGGTTTCAATCAGCACTATAAGAAATTTAACAATTAAGTCAGAAGATTTGATCGCTAACGGATCACTAACTGTTAGGACACCTAAGCGAGAGTGAATACTTCACGTCGATTCTTCTTCTTAATTAGGATGGATATGTGAAGCTGACCACTCCATAATACTAACATCTTAATTTTTTGTATCCATCTCCTTGAGCTAATTAATCCAAGAATCAATACTAATAATCACAGTTTTCATTATAAACTCTTATTCTCATAACAATATTGGAAAAATCTTTTACAATAATATTAGAATTTGCAACTCTCATTCAAGTAAAAACACAACACAGACAAAAAGTAAAAGGGATTAAACATGATTCTCCTTGTTTGAGTTGTTTGAGAGAGTGTTACTGATGAGATCTTGATTTTGAGCATTGGATTGTAATGGTTACAAATAAAGTTCAACAATGGTGGCAAAGGTGAGTATGCTCGCCCCCAGTGCCTTTGTCAATTCGTCCCAGGGCTAATACGGAAGAGGTAAATCACGGGTGATTACTAACCTTTGGAATAGTGCTTAGCGCATGAGGGAGGTATTTACCTCGGCTATGTCGAGAATCGAATCTCAGACCTCATGGTGGCAGCACCTTATGCACTAGCCACTAGACCGTCCTGAGGAGACAAATAAAGTTCAACAATGAAAACACATGAAAATGATCATGGACTTATAAGAGAAAGATATCTCTATTGGTACGAGCATTTTTGGGTAAAACCCAAAAATAAAATTACGAGGGTTTAGGCCCAAAATGGATAATATCATACTGTTATGTAGATATCTTAATTTTTATGATTCTAACATTAATCTTAGGTAGAAAGAACGCAATAGAGCAATGGAGCAGTAGTCCTCTTTGTACCCTGAGTCTCGCTTTTAAAACACTTAAGAATTATTTTTTTTTTTAAATTTTTTTGGTCATCATCAATCGATTAGCAAAAACCCTCAATTGATTACTGATCGTCTGACTATTCGTTGAATGGTCATTAACTCTAGATCGTCTGATTATCCATTGAATGACCAATCATTATCAACTGGTACATCATTTGACTAACTTTGGAATTCCGGATTTACATTCCATTCGATTGGTAATGCAAATCCCGGAATTTGAAGTTTTAGCTCACCAATCAATTGTTGATTTTCATCCATTGATTGGTAAATTCTAAAATAGGAGTTTTTCAATTCCTAAACCTTCAAGCACATATTCTACATATTCCATTTACTGTACCGATCGAAACTAATTATCTTAGGTCAGGTCAGATGAACCTTTTATTTCTTGGACTTTGTATCTAGAGTTTTATCATCTATACGTCTTCATCTACTCTAATATCCGATCGAGCAATCACCTCTGATTCCAGCCTTTTTGTCAAAAATCTGGTTATCCACCTTTTTACATGTCTCTTACCTTGTATCCCATCTTCGAACCTATAAAAATTTCTTCTTACCCAGAATTCAGTACTCGATAATCCAGTCTTTCGACCTGGAAGACTTTTCGCCAAGTACAGCAATCAGTTAGTCAAAGCTCTGTTCATCCGACATGTTTTTTAGAATATATATTCTTCATATTATTGTATAGAGAGATTCAATTCAACGAATGAAACACGTCAAAATTGTCAGCTCGTGTCAATTTATATAATGATTATAATGCCAATATACATAAATACTAAATTCAGCTGGGGGTTCCGATTAGGATTGGACTTAGGCTGTATTTGGACTTAGGATTATATAATGATTATAATGCCAATATAATGATTATAATGTCAAAAATAGAAGGAACAAGAAGGTTCTTCTAAAGTTAAAAGAACCATACATTAAGGATACATGTAGTCAAACAGATTAAGTAAAAAAAAAATTTAGAAAAAACAGGAATCTTATACATACAATTTGATGTTGCTTTATTGAATCAATGTTTGACATGGAATTCATCACAGTTAATTAGTTTTTTTTTTTTTTCAATTGTCAATCCAAATGGAAAAGTTACACAAAAAAAAAATGGCATTATTTAGTTTCAAACCAGCAAACTGGAAAGGTTTAGCAAATACAATATATAAGAAAATGATAAAGACTGTAAATTATTGAATGTTATTAGCAGTCTTAATTATAACTATTGGAATATTAATTTCCAATTATAACTATTGAAATGATGTCCGAAGACTGACGACGGGGTCAATAGAATCAACACCGCGTTTTAGTTCAAACCTTGCGTGCCACCGAACAGGTCATTGGCATTGCTACCTACTCCTCTGTTTTGTGTATAAAAGAGCGAGTAGTTACGAGCTTTTGGATCATCAGTTACACACAAGTCCCAATCCACTCCAATTCCTCGCCTCGATTCAAGAAGTTAAAGATCAGTTTCTTGTATCTCAGGATGGTTCAGGTCAGTTCACTCGTACACCTTTATATATGGAATAGTTATTTCCTCTTCTTCTTCTTCTTCTTCTTCAGCTTCTCTGTTTAGTTGCTGATTGAATTTCTGTAAAAATAAAAAAATAAACAAATTCAGCAAAAGATGGTGATGAAGCTGACGATGGAAACCCCCAAGAAGAAGGCGAAGGCTCTCAAAACTGCTGTCGGCGTGCACGGTGCGTTATTATTAATCACTTCGTTCGTTCGCGAGGAATTAACTTCCTCTGTTTTCTCTCTGCTTCTTCATTCTCGCGCTCTAATTGATTATGCTTTTATATCCATGCAGGCGTCGTATCGGTGGCGCTGGAAGATGATAAGATTGTCGTCGTGGGAGATGTTGACTCGGTGGATCTAACAAGGGTTCTGAGGAAGAAGATGGGGCACGTGGACCTCGTCAGCGTGGCTGAAAACAAGAAGGAAGAGAAGAAAGAAGAGAAGAAGGAAGAGAAGAAAGATGACAAACCAGTAGACCTAGCTTGGCTTGGCCAAGGCCCTTTCATGCACCCCCCGTATCCTTTTGTGATTTGGGAGGATCCGTATCCGAATTATTGGTAACCAGCTAGTTGCATAAATAATGCAGAAGAAGCTAAGAGATGATCTTGCAGCAGAGTCATGAGTGATGAAACTATACAGTGGTTGAAGTGCCATAATCAGAAATCTATATATATCTCAAGAAAAGATCGATCATATCCGCGTTGATGAATCAATAAGTGATAGTTTTAGAAACTAAAATTAATCAGTAAAACTATATAAAAAAAAACGCTTTAGAAAATAACGTTATTTAGAATATAATTCTTAGGTGTCTTTAGATTCGCATGAGATCATAGTGGGCAGTGTAATTGACAAAGCTAATTGAAGAAGTACCTTCCCAACATACACGTTATTAAATCATGAATAATATTCTTGAGTGCGTATCTAAAAACAACTTGAATATTCCCGATTCTAGCGTGAACTGATTTGTGTAGATGGCAATTAGAAAAAACAACTTTTAAAATAATTAAAACTTAATGAAAGACTTATTTTAATTACTATATTTAAAGGGAAACGAATCACTTGCCTGATAATTAATATTAATATTAAGAAAGACTCTTGAGATAGTGACCACCAATAAAAGAGTCGTTAGTCACTTGAATAGCATTATAAAATTCAACTATCCTAGCTAATTGCTGTAAGATTTGCAATACATCTTAAAGGATGTATTTCTTTTAAGGATTTAATTATCATCAGTTTTAAAGTATATAAAAAAAAAGAAATAATAACCTTTTAGATGACTGACTTGAATTCATCGTAAAGATTAGTGCTTCTTACTTGTCGCCGTAGTATCCCGCGAGCGCAACGGACATCTTCCAAAGGATTGAGCCGGCAAACACTTTTCTTCTCAAATGGGGAAGAAGAAACCAGAAGGAAGAATTAGGTTCAGCATACTCTAATGAACCCTATCTCTTCCCTTTTACACTTGGCCCAACATATGGGGACTATTTATCATAAAATCTCATCCATCATTAACAGCCCATCAATGTTAATGAACCGAGTTATAGGATCTACACATTAAATCCATATCTATTTAATCCAAACTCTCTTTATATGCATGAAGCATGAAATCACTTAATTGGTTTAGTTACTTTATTGGTAATTGGTTATGTATGTATTAATCAAGTGTGAGCCCATCCTTATGGAGATTAGTTACTTTATGATTGACCATTCCAAGAAGCCTTAGAGAATGATCTACATATGTTCGTATGTATAAGTTTCACCATCACTCCGCATTGAGCTCTTATTACTTTTGTTAGTTGTTTTTCCCTTGATACACTCTATGCAGATTTCAAAATCTGACATATCAAGAGAATTGAGAATTTCTAGTGACATTAACCTTTCTAGGCGTTATTTAGAGATATGTCCTAAATGTCTATGCTACAACATGGATGAATTCTCATTTGTCACACCACGCTTCACACCTATACTATGCATCACAAAGATTATTCGTATGAGTTTCAGTGTCTAATCTATATAGTTTGTCAATCAAGGAATCAGTACCACACAAAATGGAATTACAAAAAAATACTAAACTTTCCATTTCCAAATGAACAAGTGTGTCTGGATTTGTCCAAACATGAAATAGAAATTAAGTTTCGTTTAAAAGACGACACTACAAATGTATTTTCCAAATTCAAAAGTACATTGTTCCCCAAACAAACTCTAAAGACACCTATTGCCTCTACTTTTGTCTTCTTGCCCATTTCGGTATAAATGAATCTTTCGGCATCAATTAGCATTTGGCTCGTGAGGCAACCCTGTATAGTTACACTTATGTGAGTAGTTGCACCAGTATCTATTAACCAAGTGTTATTAGGTACTGTAGCTAGGCTGACTTCTGAACTAACAAAGTTGATAAGTATATCTTTCTTTGCATGTCAGTTGACGTATCTAAGGCAATCCTTCTTCAGATGACCTTTCTTTTTAGAAAAGAAACAAGTTAAGTCCGGATCTTGTTGCTTTTGCACCTTATGCCCTGAAGCCCCAGACACTGCAAGTTGTTTACCCTTACCCTTACCCTTACCATTACTCTTCTTCCTTTTCTTGTTCGAATACTGAGATGAGGATGCATAGTGAGCACTTTGAGATGTCTCACCACTTAACCTCTCTTTTTCTTATACACACTGAGCTATGAGTTCATTTAGTGTCCATTTCTCTTTTTGAGTATTATAACTAATCTTAAAAAGAGTGAACTGTGTAGGCAGAGAGATTAAGATGAGGTTCACAAGGACACTTTCAGATATATCTAACTTTAGTGTCTTAAGCCTTGTATCCAAGTTAGACATCTCCATGATGTACTCTTTAATGTTATCCTTCCCTGTGTACCGCATGGACACTAACTTCGTGAGAAGTGTAGTAGTCTCGACCTTTTCGTTTGAGGCGAATCGGTTCACTAATTCCTTAAGGAAGGTTTTAGCATCCTCCTTCTCAGTTATGGAACCCTTAGTGATTCCAGAATTGACATTTTCATGATCATTAGACTTATGCGATTAGATCGCTCCCACTTGTCAAAGTTTACCTTTTGATCTGTAGTCGAATCATCAGTCAAAGGTGTAGGGCGATCATACCTAAAGGCATAGTCCAAATCCATGCAACCCAATAAAATCGTAATATGCTCTTTTCATGGTCCAAAATTTGTGCTAGTAAGCACGGGAATGTTGTTCAGATTATCAGACATTGAGAACACTACATAAGCATATGCAAAGAACATAGCTCAATTTAGTAAACAAGGCATGTATCTAGTGCAATAACAAAAGCAATAAATAAAACATGCATCTATATAGACATACATAGAGATATCTAGTGCAACATTACATTAAGTCTTTGGACTAAATTATAACTTGCTATTGGTACTCTCTAAATAACTCATGATCACCTTCATCTGCCATATAACTCGCCTTCCTTTGGGCCGGTGCATCATGTGCATGATACTTTATTCATGAGCTTCTTTATTTAGCTTATATTTTCTAGCCACTCAAAATACTTCCAATCGGCCACACAATGCCCCTTTCTTTGGGCCAACACACCATGCACATGATCAAGAAGTTTAACTTAATTTGTGAGTTTCCTTAAACATATATCCGACATAAGAATGATTTTCTTTTGGGCCAATCACCATTAGCATGGACATACATCCCTCTACACTAATACTCCTAGTCTCCTTAATAGTTCTCGCTTTGGCGATAGTATTGATTCGACTAAGTAGCAAGAGCGAAAAAGAATCTAGGAAGAAATTGCTAAAAACTAAGCTAAATTCAGTTATCAATCGATTGGTATTGGATATCAATTGATTTACACCCTTTTAATTGATCAAGAATGGATGTGAATCGATTCACACTGTGCCAATCAATTGAACATACATGAATCGATCCATTGATCGATCCAGAAAGCTTCTGTTCGCTTGTTCATCCACCCAAATCAATCAGTTGATCGATTGACCAACGTCAATCGATTAACCGATCGATTCAGAAACCTTCTGTGGATAACCCAGCGAACTCCAATCGATTGGATGATCGATTGATGAATCTCAATCGATTAGTCGATCGATCCAAAAGCTCTTTGTTGGCTTCTCCTAATTTCAATCGATTAATCGATCGATCCAGAAGCTTCTACTGGCTTCTCCCAATTTGAATCGATTAGTCGATCGATTGGTAACCCCAATCGATCATCCGATCGATCCAGGAGCTTTCTGTTCGATTCTTTCGAACTTCAATCGATTGGCTGATCGATTGGTGACCCCGATCAATTAGTCGATCGATCCAAGAGCTTTTTGTTCAATTTCTTCAACTTTCAATCAATCAGCTGATCGATCTAGAATGATTCTTGTCATGAATTGCAGTCTGAATCGATTGATTCCTCATGCCAATCGATTGGTGAAGATCAATCGATTAACCGATCAATTTAGAGCCGTTTTGTTCGCGAACTTGAGCATCCCAATCGATCCAATCTTACATCAATCAATTGGTAAGCACCAATCGATCGAGCGATCGATTCGAGTTGCTTCTGTTCATGAATTCACGACTCCCAATAGATTGGGAACCTTCCCAATCGATTGATATCAAAAAATACTCATTTCTGAAATGCGATTTTCTGCCCTAAAATCACGTCGCTAATCTCATTCTTCGCGAATAATGCAAAAAACTCGATTCAAGGGTTAAATCCTAATCTATTTATGCTACATTCAACGAATATACATCAATTTCGCTCATCCACATGGAATCAAATGCAGAAATTGATGAATTTGTGCAAAATAAACGTTGAAAATCAATCCTTACACCTTAAAATTGATAATAAGCAATCCCTAAACTCTGATACCATTGTAAGACTTGCAATACATCAAGAACAACTTAAAAGATGTATTTCTTCCAAGGATCTAACTATCATCAGTTCTAAAGCACAAGAAAATGAAACAATAGCTCTTTAGATGACTGACCTGAATCCATCATAAAGGTTAGTGCTTCTTACTTGTCGTCGTAGTATCCTGTGAGTACAGCGGACGCCTTCCACAGGATTAAGCTAGCAAACATTTTTATTCTCAAATGGGGAAGAAGAAACAAGAAGAAAGAGCTAGGTTCAGCATACCCTAATGAACCTTATCTCTTTCCTTTTATACTTGACCCAACCTATGAGTACTATCCACCATAAAATCTCATCCATCATTAACAGCCCATCAATATTAATGAATCAGGTTATAGGATCTACACATTAAATCTGCATCCATTTAATCCAAACTCTCTTTATATGCATGAAGCATTAGATCATTTAATTAATTGGGGTTAGTTACTTTATTGACAATTAGTTATATATGTATTAATCAAGTATGAGTCCAACTTTATAGAGATTAAGTCCACTCATGTGGACTCAATTGAATCTAGTCCACCCATGTGAACTTCATCTTACAATTACAATTTTACAAAATGCATTAGTTTTATTTGTTAGTCAAGTCAATGGGCGGGAAATTTCTAAAATATACGACAACAACCTAACATGACTCATAGTGTGTTTTCATCAGTTTAAAATATTAATTTCCAATTATAGCTACTATTAGAACTTAGCATAAAAGTTTTAATTAACAAAAATCCAAAATTTTGTTTTGGAATTCATAAGAACTTTATAAAAGCTATAATAAATCGAGAAGAGAAAAAAAAAAAAAAGAAAGAAGAAAAGTATAGAAAAGGAAAGACAGGTTCGATGTTTTATAAAGAACAATTCCAATCAAATTCATAACCTTGGATGCCTTGCAGTTTCATGTTCAACAATGGATCCATCATATACCTCCCATGTAATGGTGCAACGGTAAAATATCTTTTTAGTTTTTTAAATATTTAAGGATCAAGTTCTCATTTTAATAAATTAATGAATGATTTTTTATAATAAATGATTAATTTAAAAACGCTAGACGGATGGTTGCGCTTCTTAATTTACCATAATGACAGATCGAAAGCTTCTATGAGACTGAAGTAATTATCTTAGAGTTAATAAACTAGATATCTGGTGTGCTAACTATAAAAAATATATATAAAGGATCCATCATAAATATTAATTCCACTCTTAACTTCCTCGATCTGTTCATCTGAATCCAAAACAAAGGTCATAATATATATCCAATTTAACCTGCAGCAATTATTGACTCGATTAAGTTTTCTTCATCCGTGAATATTGACTTGAGGTAGTCAGCTAATATTCCAACTGAGTCGATATCAACACATTAATTACTATTTAACCATAATTAATTAAATTTGTGATCACTTTTAATATATCAAACTAGCGATACACAGTCTGCATAAGGCTGAATTAGTTGCGCTCGCGTAGACTTTTCGCCAACTACGGCAGTCAGTTAGTCAAACTGTTTTCATCCAACATGTATCCGTCGAATATAGCGCGCGTCTTAGATTCTTCATATTATTGTATAGAGAGATCCAATTCAACGAATGAAACAGGTCAACCTACAGCGTCTTAGATTCTTCATATTATTGTTTAGAGAGATCCAATTCAACGAATGAAACAGGTCAACATTGTCAGCTCGTCTCAATTTATATAATGATCATATAATGCCAAGTTGAGCCTGTTTCTACGTTGAGGTAGTACGGCTTCTTATACCAGTCAAAACAAATAAATAAATTTTACTTTGAGAAATGCCCCTCAAAGTTTTAACTGCTTTTTCAAAATACCTGAAGAGTGAAGATCTAAATATTATCAAAAGTACCCTCATAATCTTAATATTATCAACAATGCTATTCTTCTTGCAAAAGCTTGTTTCCTTGTGTAACATGACTGAAAACAATGCAGAAAGTCTGCCATTATTTTCAAGAAATATGAAAGCAATTCTAGAGCCACATCTAATCAAGGATACAACTAATTAACACCATGTCTGTTGAGGTCATAATAATAACGATATTCTTTTCTTACCTTAAATCACAATCCTAAATTCCTAATCATGAAAGCAAGCATCTGCATCCTGAGTTTAAATAAACAAATCATTGTAACGAACCAAAACCTCAGCCTCCGCGGATAGGCTCATATGAATGAAGTCGCTAAACAAATGTCACCATACTAGATTTCCTCGAAGCAACAAATACTCCAACTTATCGACATTATTCTTAAATGATTTACATATGGAAAAATAAGAAACATATGCAGCCGAGCTGTACAAGCCGACAACGAGAAGCGTTTGTTCCCAAACATGTAGCGTGGCCTTATGTATCATCAACTTGAGAATGGAAAACAAAGCTTGGAAATGTCGTTGTGATGTCCCTACAAAAGGGTAAGATTATAGTGGTGAGAGATCATATATGAACAGATTGACTTTCTAATGTAAAAAAATGATGGATGATTGTGAGCACTACTAGTCACTTAAACTGTCTTATAAACCAAAATCATAAATAAATGTATCATACAAAACTAATGAATCTGATCACTTGGCCAGCCGTTCCTAAAAAAATCATTTGAAGCCATAGTACATGAGCATTAGAAAATTGAAACACAATTTCAATGTCCAGCTATACGACTGCAATCGCCAGACTATAGCAAGCAACATCTGTAATAAAAGAAAAAAAAAAACATAATAACCCCATGCTCACCTGTATTAAGCCATATTTTTTATTTTTTTTGTTTGATCCCTAAATAAGTTTTTGTTCAACTAAAATACACAATCACCATGCACTAGTTCAATACAGTTAACAGAAATGTAAAATTTGCTCAAGACGAACTTACTTTGTGATATACTTAAGAAGCAGTTTAGTTCAAGAAACTTAAATGGCAGGTCTTCATATAACTACCACACAGTAGAAATTATTTTCTTAACCTGTTCATGGTATATAGTTCAGCAAAGATGTTGAGAATTGAAGAATAGGCTAGTGAATGAATTTGTGCAGGTTACTTTTAGGCAAGCTTCATGGTCACAACCAACATCCATTAACAAGACTTTACAGAGTCAATGATCTGAACAGCACTGCTATGTGAGTACAAAACACATGAATATAATAGGGTATGCATGTCTCAAAGTGGCATGAAATAAATAAAAGAAATACCTAGCACAATGAATTGAAGAAAGAAATCTATTCCTATGTGAGAAACTTTGGCATGAAATTTACAAGGTATGACCAGGAAGTAAAATAAGATTTATATTTCAAGTAATTGTGCTCTGTATATATATTTTTCTGTATATGTCACTATAGAATCACTGCGACATTGAAACCTGTTGTCTGAGAAATGAGCTCTACCTCAACTACTGAGGTAAGGGTGTTTTACAATTATCTTCTGTACAGTTGCGTGTCGACAACAAAGCTAAATTTGTGGTGTCCTATCATAAAAATGTCCACCTTCTTTACCTATATATGTATTTATTTAAATCAGTTGTTTATTACTCACCATGTTTGTTAGATTAATAAGTCATCAATTCTTTGATCAGTAAATGGAATTTTAATTGTATAATATTTTGTTCATCCCAACATACAGAAGGTTCACTGAATCAGAGACTAGATCACCTGAGGTATTGGAGAGTCATATTTTTTAAAAGAGAGGGATGCCGCAAGACAAGACTACGCCATTCTTCTTTATCAATTCTTCCATCATGTTTTGTGTCAGCCTCCTCAAAAGTCTACAAAATATAGAAGGAGCAAGAAGGTTCTTCTAAAGTTAAAAGAACCATACATTAAGGATACATGTAGTCAAACAGATTAAGTAAAAAAAGTTTTTTTTTAAAAAAAAAACAAGAATCTTATACATACATTTTGATGTTGCTTTACTGAATCAAATGTTTGACATGAAATTTATCACAGTTAATTAGTTTTGTTTCCAATTGCAAATTCAAATGGAAAAGTTACAAAAAAGGGTACTATGTTAGATAAAGATTCTAAGGATAATCATGTTTAAGTTAAAAAACTATGAGAGAATTTTGTACTAAAGTTGGCTTTGGAAAATAAGATGCTAAATGTATAAATGTGAGTGCCCTCAAAAACGATTATATAATCAAATCAAAATTAAAAGAGAATTTTGGAAGAAACTAGATGAAATTATTCACTGTCTCCAAATAGCTGGAATAAACAATGCTTAGCTGCTGCTGCTGATGATGCCTATTGATCCCGCTCAACTATCTTGGACATAGAAATTGAACTCATTGACAAAGTTTTTCACATAAGCTGGATTTAAGAAGCGGACAGAGATTGTAAAAAAAAGTAAAAAATGCAGCAAACAGACTTGCCCATGTTTTGAAATACACAAGCTGGACACGAGGTTCAGAAAATAAAGAAAATTATTTAGATCATAGATTCTGGAAGCCTGAAAGAAATCATCCTATACAAGGTTCATAGTAACAAATTTTCTACTCTGACAAAATTCAACCCTTAATATCCAGGAATATATTTTTATCCAAATTTAGTTTCAAACCATTAAACTGGAAAGGTTTAGCAAATACAGAATTTAAAAGCAACCTTGTCAATGATACTTTCTATCACATCATCTGAAAGATTCATTCCAGACTCAGAAAGTGTTGCAACTACCATTTGCTTAACCTGGATCAGAAAATGATAAAGATTGCAAATTATTGAATAATTAGCACTCTTAATTCCCAGTTAGCAAATCATATATAAGAAATAAACTAAAAAATCCAGAGAAATTCAGAACATTCAATTCCAGTTGGTAACCTGAAATCTACTGCTTAGTTCAAATCATGATCTCAATAAAAATTGTTTAACATAATAAAGAAAGCAAAGCAAAATCTGGTTAAGAAGCTCTATTAGAAAACTATCGAATGTGAAGCTTCAAAACACTGAGTTGGCATTGACATGTGTATTTTGCCAAATTTGACTTATGCATTTCTATGCCGCATTATCATCTGAGTTTGCATTGACAGCAATAGGAGATATATACATGTAATAGCATATTGTTAAAGTTAGCCAGGCATTTTCTGGATACATATTCCGAAGAAATCAGAAGGCAAACTGGTTCAGATGGTTTAGCAACAACCACCTGAATCCTAATTATTCAGGGTTAGCTAAAGGAATCTTCTAACGCATTGAATTCCAAGGATTTAGATACTTTTTACACTATTTTTGAAGTCTAACCAAAATCTAAACCTTTAATCTTTATCAACTGGATTTAGCAGCGTTGGCAGTTTTGGGGGCAGTTTAAGCAACATGAAATTTATTTTGAGGAAACCAGAACCAAAAATATTGTTAAGATTGCTAACCAAGATGCAGCCTTTTGTTAGCAAAAAGGGAAAATTACATCTTTCAAGTGACATTGGCAGTTTCACAGACAGCTTATGCATAAATTAGAACAAAAATTATCCTTCAGATGCTAGCTAACCTAAAAACTCTTTGCCAGAGAAGAAGGAAAATTAAATCTTTCTTCAGTTTTCTAGATCAAGATAATATTTGTCCTGAAAAGTAAATACATTCTTCTACTTGTTCGTATAAAAAAGGACCTCATGGAAAATGCTGGCTTGTCATTAATTTGGTCTATTTAATCTAAAACATCATAAATAGATAGAGTGTATGTCTTCAGATTTCCTCACAACTCTGACATTTTTCTAGACCTTCCTATTAGTATGTTCAAAATGAAACTTATACTGCATGGGAAGGTGTTATATTTGAAAAATGTCATGTGGGTCAAATTGATGGAAGTGTACCTCTTGTCTTTCAATGAAACCTTGCTGCTTCAGGTCATATAACTTGAAAGAGACTGCAATTACAAGATAAGTGTCTTGAAAATTCCATATAATCAAGAAACATTTTTTTATCAACAGAAATTGATTAATTTTGATCAAAATATAGTGGTTAAATTTAGGCAGGACCATAATACATATAAAAGGGCAGCCTGATGCACGAAGCTCCCGCTATGCAAGGTCTCAAGGAAAGATTCATTGTACGCAACCTTACCCTGTTTTTTTTTTTTTTGTAAGAGGCCGTTTCCAGGTAGGACCATAATACATATGTAAAATGAAATTTAGTAAACACAATCGCCAATAACTAAACAAAGGTGATGATTGACTAATCACGAGGATACCACTAGTGTGGGATTTAGACAACCAGTAAATAAGAAATGTCAATAGCATTTTAGCACATTGCTGGGACAATTTAAATTTCATAATCAGAACTACAACAATGCACCATTCAACACAAACTTCCCATTATCCTAGAAAGTGTGAATTATTAAAAAAGGGGCGAGCCTGCTTTAACTAAAGGGACAGACGGTACCATGGCTGGAACCTCTTGTTTCAGAGGGTGAATCCATCAAACTTAATCAATCATTAACTAGCAACCTAAATGTGGAAGGCTTTGTAAGGGAGATGCAAAAGCAATGTTGGAACTCCAAGGTTGTTTTGGTGTGATCAACAAGTTAAGTTAGATCCTGTGTGTTTCTAACCTTGTGTCTAAGTGTGCAGGAGCTTAGAAGCACAGGTAGTCGAGCGGAAGACGCAGCTAGCGAGAAGGACGGCACGCGGTGCGCCCGAGGTACGAGGCGCTGCGGGAGAGTACACCGGCGGACGAGAAGGAAGCGTGCGGTGGTTCCGAGGGACGAAAGCTGGAGCGGAAGATTGCTCGGGGAGCAAGAGACGCAGCTAGCGAGAAGGTCGGCACAGGGTGCGACTGAGGGACGAAGACTGCGAATGAGTACGCTAGCGGACGAGAAGGAAGCACGCAGCGATTCCGAGGGACAAGAAGCCGAAGCGGAAACCCGCTCGAGAAGACCGGAACTTGGGTTCGGGTGAGCCCTTTTCCGGATGACAGAGATCACCCAAGCGAGCGAATCCGGAGTAGAAGACCCGGACTGAGGCGAGCAGAGCCGGAGCAGAGGACCCGGACCGAAAAAGTCAACCAGAGTTGACTTTAGGGTCCGGGGTGCCCTGCCCGAGGCGCCCGGAAGGTTCCGGGCGCCTGGACCTAAAAAGTTGACCAAATCGCGTCAAACGCGATCTGGACGTTGGGAGATAAAATTTTATCCCCCCAGGGCACCCGGAACCCTCAGGGTGCCCCGACCAAAGCTATAAATATAGCCTTGGTCCAGAAGCTTTTTCAACAACTCAGAAATTGTAATTCCAACACTTGTGCGCTCTCAGTTGTAGTTTATCTTCTTTCCTTTGTGCTTCATCGTTGTACGAGGCTTCTCCGCCTGAAGGAGTTTTTAAGTACGAGCATCTTTCTTGGATTAACAACCTCTCCGGTTGTAACCAAGTCAATTCCGGTGTGCCTCGTTTTTTTATTTATTTACTTTCTGCTATTACTTTTATGCAAGTGTTCTGTTGAGAGTTCGAGAAAGGTGTTCTTTTATTTTGCAGGCTATTCAACCCCCCTTCTAGCCGGCCGCCAACGGTCCTACAAGTGGTATAAGAGCCGAGGCGCTTCAGGAGGACTAACCGCCAATCAAAGCAAAGATAATGGTCGGACCAAGCATCCACCCGCCGAAATACGAAGGGGATTTCGCAACCTAGAAAAAACTGATGCAGGTATTTTTCACAACAGATTTTGAATTAATTTTAACAATGGAACTTGGCTTTGTAGCTCCAGAGGGTAAGGAAAAAAAATCAATGGACGAAAAAGGAGCAGGTTGAGTACGTGGCGAACGGCAAAGCAGAATACCATCTGTTAAGCGTTCTTCCGCCAC
This sequence comes from Zingiber officinale, assembly GCF_018446385.1. Lineage (NCBI taxonomy): Eukaryota > Viridiplantae > Streptophyta > Magnoliopsida > Zingiberales > Zingiberaceae > Zingiber > Zingiber officinale. Next base: position 11,882,493 of record NC_056000.1, on the reverse strand, counting down.
AAAAAGTCAATCGAATCGAAAACTACGACTCGGCAAAGGAACTTTGGGAGAAGTTCCTCGATCTGCACGAAGGAACGTCCGAAGCCAAGCTCGCCAGAAGAGATCTACTTCGCAATTAACTCACCAACCTGCGACTTGGGGAAGATGAGACAGTTGCGCATCTGCACTCAAGAATCAAAGAGATCATCACCGGACTGTCGAATCTCGGAGAAAAGGTAAGTAACCGAGATTCGCTAAGGTACGCATTAAATTCGTTTCCGAGAAATTCAAAATGAGCATCACTAGTAGATGCCTTTTACATTTCGAAAGATTTAGAAAAAATTTCATTAGAAGAATTCTTTTCAACATTTGAAGTGCATGAGTTAAGATGTGCAGGAATAAAGGAGCCCAAGAACAATGTCGCCCTCAAAGCTACGAGAGACGAACCTGAGTCGGAATCTTCTCTCGACGATGAGGAAATGGTAATGATGGTAAGAAGATTCAAGAAATTTTGTAAATCTAGATCTACTAACCATCCACAGGGAAAAAAGAAAAGGACGATCCGTTGCTACCACTACTACGAAGAAGGGCACGTCAAGGACAACTGGCCCAAGCTGAAGAACAAGGACAAGAAGAAGGGTAAGAAGCCTATCCAAAAGCGAAAGGCCCTAAAGGCGAGTGGGACGATACGTCGTCAGAGTCGGAAGTCGAGGCATTCTCCAGACTTGCTCTAATGGCAAGTCATCAAGACGACGACTGCGAGTCAAGCTCTACCGAAATGAGCATCGAAAGCATCGATGAAGGGGGAGCCACGTCGGAAGAAAGCAGCAGTTCAGGGGGAGAAACAGACAACGAGATCAATAAGGTAAGTCAGGTACGATCTCTTCCTCCCGACAAAATGTTTAAGTTCGTTAAACTTCTAACAAAAGATTGCTGCAAATTAGAAAATAAAAATTTAAAAGTAATTCTAGCTAAGTCTTGTCCCTTAAAAGAATTAGACAAATCAAAATTAGAAAATGAGAAATTGAAATCAGAAAATAAAGATCTGAAAATTCAAGTAGATAATTTGAAAAACCATGCATGCTCAACTACCTTTAGAAAATTTAAAAATTTGAATTGGTATTATAGATATCACCAGGGACAGATTAGGAATATTTCAAGAAAATATATCCCTAAGAAATATTTGGTTAACCCAGTAGGCTGGAACCTTTATTGGGTTCCTAAATCTTGCTTAACCTAAATTTTAAATAGAAATTAGCGCTTTCAGCGAGAAAATTAAACAATGAATTTCTTTATAAGGCTTTGTCTAAGGAAGTGGTTGTTGCTCTAATAACCAAGAAGGCCTAGTGTCTCACCACGACCTGGAAGCCAAAATATCGAAATAAAATGTTTAATTAACTTTCTGATAAAAAGCATTAAGGTTGAATTTAAATAATGCTTTAAAAAGTTATTCAAACAATTTTTTTTTAAAAAAAAATTCTTTCAAAAATAATTTGTTTAAGATTTTTTTAACTTAAACAAAAAAAAATTCTCAAAAATCATTTTTTTTTGTTAAAAGCTTTTATGAAGTTAGAAATTTCTGGTTAAAATTTTATTCTTAGAAATATCTTCAAAAATAATTTTTAACAAATCTCTCAAAATTTTTGTGAAAAATTATTTAACTTAGAAAATTTCTCTGATATTTCTTACTTAGAATTTTCAAAAATATCTCTTACAAAGTTGCCTAAGTCAGAATTTTTTTTGAAAATTCTTTTACTTATAATTTCACTTAGAAAATTTTCTTAGAAAGTTGTTTTTACTTAGAGATGATTTACGTGAAAATTTTTTAAGTCTCAAAATTTTCTAAGTATTACCCTTAGATTTTTCTTGCAAACCCTATTTTTTTATGTGATCAACGGAGGAGAGGAAAAGTATAAATCTAGGAGGAGGTAGACCAAAAATAATTAATCTATCCTTTTGCACTTAAATTGCAAATTAAATTAGTTTTATTTATTTTTGTCTATTTTTTACCCTAGCTTAACTTGGGTTGTTCACATCAAAAAGGGGGAGATTGTTGGAACCCCAAGGTTGTTTTGTTGTGATCAACAAGTTAAGTTAGGACCTGTGTATTTCTAACCTTATGTCTAAGTGTGCAAGAGTTTAGGAGCACAGGTAGTCGAGCGGAAGACGCAGCTAGCGAGAAGAACAGCACGTGGTGCGTCCGAGGTACGAGGCGCTGGGGAAGAGTACACCGGCGGACGAGAAGGAAGCGTGCGGTGGTTTCGAGGGACGAAAGTCGGAGCGGAAGATTGCTCGGGGAGCAAGAGACGCAGCTAGCAAGAAGGTCGGCACGGGGTGCGACCGAGGGACAAAGACTGCGGATGAGTACGGTGGCGGACGAGAAGGAAGCACGCAACGATTCCGAGGGACGAGAAGCCGGAGCGGAAGCCCGCTTGAGAAGACCGGAACTTGGGTTCGGGTGAGCCATTTTCCGGATGGCAGAGATCACCCAAGCGAGCGAATCCGGAGTAGAAGACCCGGACCGAGGCGAGCAGAGCCGGAGCAAAGTACCCGGACCGAAAAAGTCAACCAGAGTTGACTTCGGGGTCCGGGCCGCCCGGAACCGTCCGGGGCGCTCGGAACCCTTCCGGGCGCCTAGACCTGAAAAGTTGACCAGATCGCGTCAAACGCGATCTGGATGTTGGGGGATAAAGTTTTATCCCCCCAAGGGCCCGGAACCCTCAGGGCGCCCCGACCAAGGCTATAAATATAGCCTTGGTCCAGAAGCTTTTTCAACAACTCAGAAATTGTAATTCCAACACTTGTGCGCTCTCAGTTGTGACGCGATCTGGATGTTGGGGGATAAAGTTTTATCCCCCCAAGGCGCCCGGAACCCTCAGGGCGCCCCGACCAAGGCTATAAATATAGCCTTGGTCCAGAAGCTTTTTCAACAACTCAGAAATTGTAATTCCAACACTTGTGTGCTCTCAGTTGTAGTTTAGCTTCTTTCCTTTGTGCTTCATCGTTATACGAGGCTTCTCCGCCTGAAGGAGTTTTTAAGTATGATCATCTTCCTTGGATAAACAACCTCCCTGGTTGTAACCAAGTCAATCCCGATGTGCCTCATTTTTTTATTTATTTACTTTCTACTATTACTTTTATACAAGTGTTCTATTGAGAGTTCGAGAAGGGTGTTCTTTTATTTTGTAGGTTATTCAACCCCCCTTCTAGTCAGCCGCCAACGGTCCTACAAGCAATACATTAAGATCAATTATGGGTTCAAGGTATTTTATTTTTATTTGCATCTGTTATTTTGGCACAAATTTTTTGCTCTTAAAAGTAACAATTTGAAAAGGTGCAATAGTGCAAAATAAATTTCTAGGTGTGGGGATTTCTTAACATCAAGTTGGTAAAAGGTGCCAAATTCTTGGCAATCCATATATACAAAAAGAAGCTTGCCGATAGTTTTAATAACACAATATAATAAATGTTTAAGTATATTATTAGCAGATAGTATCAAGATATTAAATTATGGGAATTTCATAAAGTGCATATAATAGTAAGAACTAACCAGTTCTATGACAATGAAATAAGAAACAAGAGGATGCAACAAACAAACTGGTCAAGACTATACCATCCATTTTAATCATAAAAAAAAACAATGAAATCAGAGGCATACAATCAATTTTGTCATCAATAGGAGCATTAGGATGGAAGACAGACAGTGCACGTGCAAACTCTTCAAATCCTAGAATTCCATTGTGCTTTGTGTCAAATAAGTCAAACACCTGCAAAGTTTCTTTAAAAATTTCAAGACTCTAGATCATAAACTAAACTGAAAGAAATTAAGTGGTATCCAAAGATATAGCCTTGAGATGGAAACAATTAAGGGAATCCACAGCACCTCATTATTAATTCGCAGGAACCTACAATTGAAAATAGAGTGCTACTACTAGTTTGAAAAAACATTTCATGGCTCATGCAAATTTTGGAAGAACCATCAATTTATGGTTCATAAGATTTTCAAGCTTGATGACATAAACTGCCCACATTATTTTGTTTCTCCTATATTGTTGTTGGAACCATCTAAGTTGTTTGCAATGATGCAAAAATAGATGATACATACACATTGGTAAATCTTGAGCTATCTGATATTACAAACAGCTCAATCTTTCCAGTAAAAAAAATATATATATTTGGTGCATCTCTCTCTCATTTTTTTTTTGCCAATACATAAATATGTGAACAAGTTCTACTTAAGCATCCAAATCTAGATCCCTCACTTTTGTGATTAATTTAATTCAAAATTCATAATCCACACACATATGGAGAGAGAAAGAGACCCGATCAGCGAATAAGCTCTCCTTCTTTCTAGTCTTGAATAGTGCCAACTGAAATTCTTCCTGCATGATAGCAAAACATGTTTTAATTCTTGAAGATCCAATGATGCAAATTAACATAAAATAGGATCATTCCTAGAAGGGGGTAGGCCTCTACCATTTAAGATAAATGTGATTATCGAAGCTCCTGAGTAAGAGGATGAATACTATAGAGTCCTATGCATTTAGCATGCTACAAAGCATATGATAGCTTGACTACAGCTCATTAATCAGACTAGGGAAATGAGAATAATTACGTCTAGTACCTTATTGATTAGTCCATCATCAATCACAGCACTACTAATCTTTTTGAATAGCTCATATAATGCTTCTATTTCACTTACACTAACTGCAAAATGAACAAGCACACCTTTAGCTAGAATTGAATGACAAATAACAATGATGAGAAGTAAAGGATGTATCCAACAGTCAATAATAGCAATTTCAAACCAAAACTGCTGAAAATAACAAAAATTGAAAAAGAATATATAAGAAATTGATAAGTCATGTAAGAAACTAGTAGCTATTGCAAAATCTTGCATATATACATCTCTAGGTACATACACACTGTTTCCCTAGCTAACCGTTCTGGATCCTTGAGTTCTTTGGGCTGATACAAATCAAGATCACAGCACTTTCCTAGGACAGCAATGAAATGCTCAAACCATTCTAGGCACTGCAACATGATATCTTCTGACTGTTAGCACACTCCATACCTGTAATTTAACAAGGCAAAAGTAATTAAAATATTCCTGGTACTTTAGGGGAAATAGAAAAGCATCATATATTGCTAGAACAACCTTTTCCACATTTTATATTGCATTGTAGTTCAAGCTCACGAGTAAGGTAGACCCCAAGATGCAATCAAACTAGAATCTGAAAAAAGAAAATCCATTAGGTCATAAACTCAGGTTCAAGAAATCAGGATGTAGCAAAGATGCAGGATCTTCTCTGGTGTAACATCAGGGGTAGGAAGAAAATAATGTAACGCCAGATTCTTCTCTGGTGTTTATATTTCTTGACTTTATTATGATTAAATAGCCACAATTATTATTAATGACTATAATTATATTGGTCATCAATGAAGAGACAAGTTTGGTGTCCAGTTGACTAGAGGGTGGTAAATTTGCTACAATGGGGCCTAGATCAATTCCTGGTGGACACATGTCCTCGGGAAAAAAACTCCTCACAGCTTGGGATGAGCGTAATTACCTTTTGCTACAATGAAGAGACAATTCTCATATTCATGCAATATAAGAATGAATAATTTAGAAGATGAAAAATTTATTTTCACATTCATGCAATATGAGAATGAACAGATTGAATTAAAAGACATTTGAATGTACACATTGATGGAATGTGTAAATGAAAGGTTACAAAATGGTCCTCCCTATACCCAATATATAGGCCTTTGCTCCATCAAAGAGGCTAAGCAAGGAGAGAGGTCAAGAGGGAGAAACACAATTGTATTAAGGGGCTCTAGTTTCTTCATACTCTAAGGTCATCATGAGCCAAGGTATGTTTTAAGTATCATATTGTGAAAATCATTTATTTCAAAATCTTGGGCATTAAGGAATATGCACTATGAGAAACTTAATTCGCATATGCATATTCATGTTGATAAAGATATATGTTATAACACCATTGACGGATTGAAAGGCAAAATTTTCATATTAAAAATACCTACACGCAAATCCATCATATGCTCACTAAGAATCGAATCACGTTAGACTATCTTTCGTTAATTTCCTGTCCGTTTCAAGGAAAAATCGAGCCTTTTCTCCTCAGATTCACAGAAAAATTATCAAGCAAATTAGTTTCAACATAGTTTTATTAGCAACCACGGACATTATTTCACCACAGCACGAGAGCATGATTTGATCCCCACGAAAAACAATCAAACAATACGGGCGAATCAGTCGAGTAAGGGTGCCCATCTGCGCCCGACCTCGAATCAACCAAGGTATCGCAGCTGGGAAACCAAGAAACCCATATAAAGGACCTTCTTTTCAAGAAGAATCACGGTTCCCAACAGTGAGGACTGAGGAGCGTATAAATCTACCCGATCTAAAGCCGATGTCGTCGCTGGCGATCCTCCTTCCAGCTCCGATCAAGGCAGAGGGGGCTCCCAATAATAGAAGAACCGGCGTAGAGGGAAACTGAGATGCGAATCAAAATAGGTGCAGCCTGGAGGCGAGCAATAGATGGGAAGAATAAAACAAAACTGGCAGTCGGATTTCGTGTGCTGATATTATTTTGTATTGTTTAAATTTATTTTGCAATATTTCATTGAATTTCCATATCTGGAATTTTAAAATTTAATCTAAAATATTCTCTCTTCTAGATCACAAAATTATTTCCACTCTAGGAGTTTATAAAATGACTTGAAAGATCTCATCGCAAAGCTACTACATTCTAGACATCTACGAAACTAACAGGTAACATCACCAAGTTATTATTACTATCAATGAAACAAAAACATGAATATCACCAAGTTATTATTACTCTAGATATCAATGAAACAAAAACATGAATATGAACCTTGTGAAATAACCTCTAACACAAGGAACATCATCCTCAAAATGGCATTCGTTAAGACACACTAGAAGAACCAAACAAGAAACTGTCAAATATCGAGCCTTTGTGAGTTGTTCGTTGTCTCGATATAGCTTTCTACATGCCTTGAATAATCGCTGGACCAAAGAAATCTTTGTCCCAAAGCCCCTCACAATCGAGCATCAGAAACATAAGTGGGAATTGGATTTCTCTTGATGTTGGCATAAAGAACACAGCTTGTCGGTTACATATGACATTATATCCGTTATCCTCAATCGCCCATGAACCACTAACTAAAGGATGAGTCAGTGCTTAAGTAGCAAACTGGTCCTCCAAATAACCGATGACCAATAAACCATGGTGGCACGCAATCTAAACAATTCATATGCATTGACTGCCCCCTTCTTTTCCACTGCAAACCATTCTATCATCTTCATGTTCACCGCTCCTTAGTTCCCCATTCTTTGCAATCGATTATCACAAATTTGTAATAAGTGCTTGTCAAAAGAGAATTTGACGACTTTCCTTGCTAATGCCAAAAATCTACACCTTTAAGGTAGTGGTGACTCACTCATCCAACCCAAAGTGAATGCATCTTATTCTGAACATTCCAAAGTGTCCGGCATAATAGAGCGTTGTTCCAAGCTTACAAATCCCTAAGACCATAACCCCCTTCTTCATTCAGTAAATATATTGTTGTCCAAGAGATTGATAGATACTTAGTAAACCAAATGAAAGATCAACACATATCATAGAGTTTATCAATCAGCACACAAGGCCTTGGTAACATTCAACATCTTGAAGCACAGAACGTATTAACTCTAACCGACCAACATAAGATAAGATATGTTTAGGCTATGTCGCAACCTTCTTCGCCACCCCATCAAGTAAATAACTGTAGTTAGCTATGTGAAGTCTCTCAGTAGCTAGGAAAATGTCAAGGTATTTAAATAGGAAAGTATACAGAAATAAGATGATTTAAAGTATATTATTACGAGATTGATCATCAACACTGCCATGTAAATATTGAACTTCAATGGATTAACTCGGAGTCTAACCTTGTCACAAAAATCTCTGAACACCTCCACCAAGATAGAGATATCGGTTCTTGCAAACATCAATAGATCATCAACATGAGCTAGGTATGTAATTTGGGCACCTCCACACATAGGAATAAAGTGAAAACCGGACATGATCTAACAGTTGTTTTCGGACGTGACGTGATTGGGATCGACCTTACCATTGGCTTGTATGTGATTATATTTTTTCTAATGATATCATATTTACCTCTTTATAAAAAAAAAAGTGTGAAAACCAGACTGCCATGATACATTCTTTAGTTCTCTAAAAAAAACCTCCAAGCATAGTGCAAAAAGAAGGGTGAAAGTTAATCTCCTTGCCTCCCACCATTAATACTTACAGAGCAAGAGACCGTGGAGACACATTCATGAATCCAAGCTCTACTCGCCCGCCTGCAAGTATCTGGTCACTCATGACCAGCTTCGGGTCTAGTCATCCCACATGGCATCTGGTTTGAACCATGATTCTGATATCATTTGTTATACCCAAAGGATGTTCATATATCAACGCAATAACATGATATTGTCCACTTTGAGACTAGGCCCTCATGACTTTGCTCTTAGGCTCTCCCCAAAGGTCTCATGCCAATGAAGATATCTTACATCCTTTTAAATCTATGATCTTTACTAAATCTTTTCAATATGAGACTTTAATTGAACCCCAATACTGTGCAAGATTAATGTTCTCCCTAATGGAGCAGCCTTAAATAAAAGTCACTTGCGCCGGATCTAATAAAACATTCATTACCTTCGCCAACACCTTTGAGATGATCTTGTAGAAGACGTAAAACACAATATTGGTCAGAAGTCCGAGACCCATGGTGAATGATCAGATTTGGGTATAGCGCAATCAAGGTGTAATTCTATTGCTTGAGAAGCCGCCCATGCTAGAAAAACTCATAAACTGCAGCAAAAAATTTTGCTCGTACTGTGTCCCATACTGAGATAAAGAACTTAGCATTAAACCCATCGGGATCAGGGGTTTTATCCTTCCCAATATCAAATAGTGCAAGGCCAATCTCCTCATTGGCCACATGCATGGCTAGCTTCTTCATTTGGCCATTAGACAGCTTCCTTCCATCCATGTTACTACTGTCCAATGGAATACAAGGTTCGCTAGCTCCCAACAACCCTTGAACATATACCACAAACTCATTGCTAACCTTCTCCAAACTAGATGTTCGTTCTCCGGACTATTTGATGATGACGTTCTTCTTGTTGTTGCACTTCACCAAATCATGGGAAAATTTGATACACTTGATACAAATTGATAAATTACATAAAATATTTTATTCTAAAATAGCGATCTTTTACATGAGAAGTTAAGATATCGAACGAGATATTATGTATCCATTGATAAATTGACTCCAAAATCTAGTAAAATAAATATCTATAATATCTTATAGGTACCAATTACACCATCCCATAGGACACATTACATAAATTGACCATATGTAAATAATGTCCCCGTGCAATTTGCCCAATAAATGATTTTAAATAAAAAAAATTAAAAGATTATTCTTGAAATTCACACGGAGCCGTAGTACAGTTTAAACGATTTTGGCTCACTTATTTTTGAATTTTTTAAACTAAAAACAGATTTTTAAACTCAAAAATTTTAAATATTCCTTGAAACTCCAAGTCTTTTGTTAAATGAATAATTTTGAATCCTTAAAAATAATTATGTACTTTTAAAACGGACCCTTGTAGTACAATTTAAATGATTTTAGCTAGGGGTGTAAATGAACCAAGCCGTTCGTGAGTTATTTGAAGCTCGATTCGATAAAAGCTCGTTTGAGCTTGTTTAATAAGGCTCGTTAAGATAAGCAAATCAAACTTAAGCTTCGCAATACTCGGCTCGTTAGCTCGTGAATACGTTCGTTAAGCTCATGAATCAACTTTTAAATTAAAAAAATAATAATTTTGATATTAAATTTATAGATTTTACACACTATTTATAAAAAAATATAGACAAATATATTAAATTTATCTATTAGAAAATTATAAATTTTAATAAGAATATTATAATTTTCTCTAAATATATAATTTAATTTTTAATGAATATTTGAATTTATAATTTATACTTATTAAGCTCGTTTAAGCTCGATAAAAACTCGTGAGTCATGAATATATTCGTTAAATAAAGCTCGAACTCGGCTCGATTATAAACGAGCCAACCTCAAACATTTAAGAGTTCGGCTCTGCTCGGCTCGGCTCGGCTTGGCTCGGCTCGATTATATCCCTAATTTTGGCTCACTTATTTGTTGTATTTTTTTAAACTAAAAATAGATTTTTAAACTCAAAAATTTTAAATATTCCTTGAAACCCCAAGTCTTTTGTTAAATGAATTATTTTGAATCCTTAAAAATAATTACGTACTTTTAAAATGGAGCCTTTAGTACAATTTAAATTATTTTGGCTCACTTAGTTTTTTAGATTTTTTAAACTAAAAACAGATTTTTAAACTCAAAAATTTTAAATATTCCTTGAAACTCCAAATCTTTTTTAATGACTTATTTTGGATCCTTAAAAATAAATACATACTTTTAAAACGAAGCCTTTAGTACAATTTAAATGGTTTTGGCTCACTTATTTTTTGGATTTTTAAACTAAAAACAGATTTTTAAACTAAAAAAATTTAAATATTCCTTGAAACTCCAAGTCTTTTGTTAACTGAACTATTTTGAATCCTTAAAAATAATTATGTACTTTTAAAACGGAGCCTTTAGTACAATTTAAATTATTTTGGCTCACTTATTTTTTAGATTTTTTAAACTAAAAACAGATTTTTAAACTCAAAAATTTTAAATATTCCTTGAAACTCCAAGTATTTTTTTAAATGAATTATTTTAAATCCTTAAAAATAATTATGTACTTTTAAAATATTTTTAACTAAAATTTGAAATGTTTTTTATAGGACAGAATTTGGTGTGTGTGTATAATAATAATAATAATAATAATTTATTTTTAGTCTCTAGTTTTTTTATGATATTTTTTTTATGGATACTGCCATTTTTGTGAAAATAAGAAATTATGTAGAGATTTGTGGGAGTTTCCTCTAGAATATCAAGGTCTTTTTTAATTGAGAAAAAAGTTGTCTTGAGTTGTATAAGTGATTATTTGGGATTTGAAAACACTCATGAAAACCTTAATCATACCCAAAAATAACTTATTTATTTTTATAAAAAGTATTAATAATATTCTTAGAGTTTCAAAAAATTATTTATATTTTTAGTTAAAAATATACATCCATGAGTTTTAGTTTTTTATTTGTAAAGATTAATTAATTCTTAATGACCATCTTAAACGCATTTTATTTTATTTTATTTATAGAAATCACTCTCACATGTGAAATGCACTTTTTTATTTGTTAAAAATTATAAAATCTTAATCTTAATTTTTGATATAAAAATGGTTAAAAACAATCTTAATTTTTTTAATTAAGGGAATGACCAATTAGTCATCTAAGGAAGAAAATAAATAAATTATATTTTCATAATTTAACAAATACACATTGAATTAAACAGATAATTAACTCTTTTTAATTTTCATAAAATAATTTAAATTATTCCAGTCCTTTGGTTTTTCTAATTTATACTAAATCTATAGTTGAATAAGAATAGAGCAAAGAGCAATAAATAGACACATTAATACATATTCACATCATCCCTTAATTCATACATGTATACATATGAGTGCAAATTGTTTAACAGAAACAAAGGATTGAACCATGGAAAACAAAACTACACAAAAATATCAAACATGTAATCCAGATTTTCTTCTTCATCCCAGTTTTTCTTCTTCGTTCAAATGCCATTTAGCCTTCACTCAGCTGCTTCTGCAAATCTGCAAATGAAGACTGTCAAATGGTTACTTTCTGCTGCAATATCTGTCAATATTAATTTGTTTGCTATAAATAACATAAATCCAGCATGACTGCATATCCAATACCGTCACAGGCTTCCTTCCTCATTGTTCTGCCGGTGCCATGCAGCAAAACCATTTCTTCTGCTATCGCAATGAGATGATTAATTAATTATCAAATGTAAACGAAAAGTTATAAGAGTAAATAATTATCTTACAGCATGTGCCTTGGAAGTATAAGGTCCTTGTTTAAAAGCCATCTCCTCCTTGCTAGACTTCCTCTGTTCGTTAGTCTTGGCACTTGTTTTCCTCTCATCTCGAGCTTTGTTAAAGATCACAGTGAAACCCTCTGCAGAAGCAGGATCATTGACATCCCACTCGCCAAATTTGGGCAGAGGACGACCCTTGTCCTGTCCAAGACAAAGAAACACATAATTAATTCTAAAACTTATATCATGAATTATGAAGATTTTTTGTACGAGCAAATATACTGGAAAACAGAAGTTTGGATCTATCATCCATTGGCTGAATAGCGAGGTTAAAGAAGAGAGGAAAAGAAACCAGAAACTATTGAAACAAAAGGTGCTGAATATAAACGATCGAGACTTACAGTCATTCTCCTTTCGAGAAATCGAGAGGAGGAAATGAAGAGGAGGGGAGGCGGCGGAGGAGGAGAGAAACCAAAAGGGAGATGGTTCAACAAATTACGTCAAAGGAGGGGCATGTTTATAGTCCGTAACAACTGTTGATAGGCCGCCATTAACGGGAGACACAAATAGCCATCCAAGAAGAGGAGTTTAGTTAATTAATTAAAACTCTTTTTTTTTTTTGTTTTGAAAAAAAATGAAGTAAATTAAAACGGATCTTGATTTTTGGTTTGGTTCTATTTCAAAATTTATTTTGTCTCAATTTGGCGTTAGTTTCAATCAACAAAAATAGATGGCTATTACAAGCCTAGGTGTATTTTTGCAATTGATTTTAATTATAAATATCAAATGGAATGTGTTTAAATTATTTTCTAAAAATATTAGTTTTATGGTTTTTAGACCTACTAATATCTTTCAACTTTTTTTTTTATAAAAATAAGTTCAAATAAATTCTGCGAGTTTTTTTTTTTTAAAAAATGTGATCATAAGTGGAGATAACCATAAAACTTATCATTTTCATTTTTTTATAGGTTCATCATTTGATGTATCTGTCCCTAAGCATTTCACTAATATTCTTTCTTTATGCATATCATTTTTCTTAAACTTAACACTACACGAGCTGAAATAAGTTGCTTTGTTTTTATTAGAAGAACAAAATCTTTACATCTTGTATATTTGATGCTTAATGTGCATCCCGATGCAGTATAAATTTAATGCAATTAGACCTAAATGTGGACTGGTAACTTTATCAGACCAACAGTCAGATCATCGTCTCGAATTTATCAAGCTTTTTAACTCTTTGCATGGATCTGAGTACTAGAATCAGGAAGACACCTGCATGTTTGTAAGGAGTGAGTACACTGCCAAGTTTACAGATTTTTTTTTTTTTAAAATTAACAGACCATCTTGATCTGTGAGTGCACAAAAGAAACAAAATAAAGGCAGGGAATAATGTTAGTAAAGATGAAGAAATTGTTTAATTGTCCCTCATCTCGTTTGAGGAGCTATACCAGAATTAAATGTCATGGTAGGTGGAGATATCCTAGTGGCAGCAGAGGTGAAACCATCACTTGGTTCCCTCCACTGTCTGGAATGAAAGAAAATCACGGGGGTTTAGTCTAGCAATAGCAGCTTATGCAAGGAAGGATTGAGACAACCAACAGAATATTTTACACTAACTAGGAATCAACCCTAAGACTATTGACATCAACACTCTTGCATGAACTAACTACGCTAGACAGAACGAATATCACAACTCAAAAACAAACGAATAGTCACTATTTTGCTACCACTCAGAAATCTGGTGGTGATCATGAAACAAAAATTGCAACTAAAAAACCTTAAGTTGCCTGGACAAGGAGGTGGTGAGTAAAGCAGGATGCAAACAGTGGTGCAGAAGGGCAAGCCATCCTTTCTTTGATGAGAAAGGGTTATTCCTATATCAATAGAGAATAAATGGAGAGTTAAAGCTACTCCATCTTTAAAGATTCAAGCTTACTCGACAATGACTGTGTGGATCGCCAATCTTGTGTGCTGGAGAAAAAATCCACAAAATGGGGCGGTTTGGATCAGTGAATATGTTGGTTGGCTTACTATGTTACTGGAGGTGGCAGCACCACAATGAAACTGGGGATCATTGACTACTCAGCTGTACTGACCGCACTTAAATAAACGTTCACTATGCAAGATGAGTTTGCATCCGTAGACTATAGATTGCTTCAATTAAACAAAGTTCAAAATTTGCAGTTTTGTTAATAGCTATGTTAGACTAATCACTCACCAGCACCAATAAAAGATCCATTTGCAATCGGTTGGTTTCCCAGACTGCTCAGTGTGACTCCAATATTCAGTAAGGTTCCACTTGCGGCTGTATAAATGGTAGCCATCTGCAACACTGAGGCTTTTCTTGCAGCTCTTTCTGACTGGAGAATGAGTTAATCATAAAGAATCCATGAATCACATTTAAGTTCTAAAATCTTGACATGGATATTAACACATGGTGGCAATCAAGAGGAAAAAAGGGGAATGGTAAGTGAACAAAGCATGCCAGTCAATTAGCAGCACAGCTATAAAAGCCACAAAGGTACATAAAGTAACAATTTCATTATTTAATTATATTACTTCCATTTTTACAATCAGGTTATTTACGTACACAAAACAATTGGTATGATATTCATTATTATTTCAAACGAAAATGAACAGAAAAAAAAAAGGAATATTTAAAATGGCTGAACAAAAAAAATCCTAAGAATTTTACATAGTGTAAGAATATTGGTATGATTTTCACTATTATTTCAAAAATAAATAAATAGAAAAGAAGCTAAGGAATAGTCAAGACGGTTGGACAAAAAAAATTCATAAGAATTTTACATAAAATGTAAGAAAAAAGTTTTTCTAATAACCTCACACATCCATCTTAGTCTCCTCTCTACTTATTTTGTATGTTTTATTTCCTAACTGCCAGATAGTTGACACAAGAAGTATGACCAATTGTACCACTGTCTTATAACTTTTAATCTGAGACGCACATTAATCACAGAAATCCTACAAGTTCTTCATAATCACTTTATATCCTATTGACGATATTCATTAATTATAGCACCTATATCAGTAGTAACACCTATGCAAAGACTATTTATATCACATTTTGAACCATTGAGCTTTATGCAAATTTATCAATAGTAGCACCTAGATCTTTTAGCACTTTTAGTTACCCCAACTAAAATTTTCTTTTACTTTGCCTCTCACATTTTTAATTATAATCAATTCAATATGTCAAATTATAAAATCTAATCAACATATTGATATCATCACAATTCACAATCTTTTTCCCCCTCTTATTCGAAAAACTCAAAATGCTACTGTGTGATTAATTAGGTGCAACACCCTAATAGATAATAAAATGAACAGAAACAAGTTATAAGGGTTTGAATATGTTCAAAGACAAACTTGAATTTTTATTAGAATTGATTAGAATATAAAATGTGAGAGACAAAAGGAGACCAGTGAAAACAATTTCAAAGAATTAATGTGATATACATAATCCAGAGGTTACCATCAATATAGCCTTATGAAAGTTCAATGGCCCCATAAGATCCATGTAGCCGTATTTGGGACTCATGACATTGTAGGTTAAACAAAATCAAATACTTGCTACATTCTTGCCTTTCCAATACATTATCATGGTTCATTTATGAGAAAAAAGCAGATCATCTTTGCCGTGGTTGTATAAATTCCACAAAGAGAAGACCAATTCGCAAGATTTCTGCCAATATAGTCTCAAGAAGCCTTATCACAAGATGATGGTGGTTACAGCATTGGTTATGTAGATCATGATTAGTCAAGATTTAGTAATGCCAGGAAACCTTCAAGTATTCCTAATCAAGATTTAGTAATGCTAGGAAACCCTCAAGTATTCCTTTCCAGCAAATGAGTCTGTAATTCTAGAACAAATCTTTCTGAGTAGTCATATTGGTCATAATTATTCTATTGAAAGGAACAAACTATATTGAATCAGCATGAATAAGGAAGCAGGAATGACTGTCAAATGGATCAAATCCTACTAGTATTCTTTTTGGAGAAAAGGGTTTGAGCAAAAGCTTCTCATTCAGCAAATGCTCCAATATTGTTTCAATGGCCCATTTCCCTTGTCATCCATGTCTTCAGTTACAAAAGGACTCCTTGACAAAATGCAGTTGCTTAAACATAGGAATATTGTTAAGTGCAGTAGTGCATAGTGATACCTCAAGCACTCTAACTCGGAGTTTTAGATCTCCTGACTCGAGTTGGGTCACAATGTCTTCTATTCTCTGTATCCTGTATGGCATTGAGATTGTAGAATCCCGAGCCTGCAATTAATGAAGTGAAAATGAAATCAAGAAAAAGGGAAATCTAGTCAATTACTTTGAAATTTTAAAAAAAAATACTGGAAGTTGCTTGGAGCAATAATCTCAAGTTTGTGAATATTTGTAATAATTTATCAGGTAAGATTGTCGATCATGCTCATGTTATGCTACCATTAAAAGCTAGTGAATAAAGTATAAAATGGACAAGAAGTTCTGCATAGCAATATCAAAAAACATAAATTGCTAAACTAAAACTGAAATATTCTCCGAAAAAGCCATTAGCATGGTCAGGCATACAAGTGCAACTCTTATAATAACAAATTGTATATAACAAGCCATCAGACTGAGAGATGGGAAGAAAAGCCAATAAGATATATTCCCCATACATCATTAGCTTGTTTACGTATCTCTTGAACAAGTTCAGCTCCACCCCGTTGTTCCTGTCGTATGTCAAGTAGTTCCTGAAGGTTTCATTAGAAGTAAAATTATCAGTTGTGAGCTATGGCCAAGGGATATGGAGTTAACAATTAGAAAGCAAAATAAAAGGGTGTTAAAAGCAAATAGAGTTGGTTTAGGATTCTCATACAGATGGCACTGAAAAAAATATAAGTGAGAAATCGTTTAAAAGAAATGAGACCAATGAATCGAAGGATGAGAAATTTCTTTGAGGAAACATGCCCTGACTTCACAAAAGATGTTGAATGAAGAAGGTCAGAAACATGAATGGTGTTGAAGACAATAATGTATAGCTTGCGATGTGAGTATTAATGATGGGAAAAATAAAGTAAACCATCAACTAGCCACCAAAACCAGGACTCTGACGAGTAAAAAAGCATGAACCATTTTGACCTGAGCATATGGAGCAGCAATCTTCACAAAGGAAAAGTCAGGATCCAACGTATACCCAATACCTGCAAGAACATAATCTAGTATGAAGGCTTAGTGCATAAATGTGCCGTCGGAGTTTATTGCTAGCTAGATGACAATAAAAAACATGGAAAAGGAGGAAAATCCCATAAGAGATATATGCAAATCACAATAACAAAGGTTTTACAACATGTTCCAAAATTCCAAAAAAAGAAATTGACAACCTGAAGAAATAAGAAAATCATGGAAAATTTTATGCCATGTCCAAACCTCAACCACATCAAAATTTAGTCACAAATTTATGCACTTCAAATAACTATGAAATGTCCAATCACCATTAAGAGCCATAAAAAGAAATCTTGAACAAGAACAGCCACGAGATGTCAGAAATTCATGCTATTATCGGAAGTCAACTTCTAATAAGAATTATTGATTGTTGGTAGAGTTGATGAGGACCAACTGTAGAGCAAGACATTTTTCTCATTTAAAGATTCAAAATTAAAAACAAAAAAAAAAACAATCCGGTATATGAAGCTCCCGCCAATACGAGATCCCGGAAAAAGGTTGGACTACATTGAGTCTATTGTAAACAGGTTTACTCATGCATTACAAGAGATTGTTTCCACGACTCGAACCCATGACCACAAGATCACAAGACAACAATTTTACCGTTGTTCCCCTTCTCATTTAGAAATTCAGAATGCTAAGTAAAAAAGGCAAATCAATCATCAAGCATAGTTCTTTCAAAGAAAGTCAACTCAAGTAACAAAATCGATGAAATACACTCATGTTTCTGGGATCTAGCACCCATATTTGTTCCCTAATGGTTAAAACTGACAAAGGGTTACGTAGTAGTGTGATCATCATGTTTCCTAGGTTAAGAGGAATAAGAGTGACCATTCACTATAGGTCAAGTGTTAAAAAAAAACAGTGTAGCAAAAATGTAAGAATGAATTTATGGGGAGGATAAATTAATAACTTATTTTTCTCCAATCAATCAGGTAGCACTAAGAAAGCAAGAGAACATTAAGTGGTATAAAATATAGAAAGACAGCTAATAGATTATATAGTTAGGAACAATTTAATCAACAAGAGTTAAGAGTGCATCAGATGAGAGACTATAGAACATAGAAAATATAGCCAAACCAGAGAGGTTAGTCGTGCCTATAAGGTAGGTCAAGTCTAGTGGGTTTGACAGGCCACTCGAGTCAATTAGGCTGGACAAGTTGAGCAATCGTGACAGGTAGCGTCATAAATGAGCCAAGACAAACCAAGTTTCGTATTGCTCAAACTTGAAAGGTAACCAAGCTAAGATAAACCGAACCTAAAATTAACCAAGCATAACGAGGGATAATGTTCCTTATAGACTTGGAAATAACTAGGCCCTCTTTCCTACAAAAGAAAAAAAATAACTAAGAAAAGAAAAAGATAAAGAAAAAACTCACATGAAAAATATTATAAAATATTTTGACTTTGATTGTGTTTATGGAAGGGAAGAAAAAAAGATAACTTAAAATTTTAAAATTTTATTTCAAACAACTAAAAAATTATTAAAATCTAAAATAGATTTGAAAAGATTTTTTAAATTTTAAAGTTTGAATCTGTTGTGCCAAAGGATGTTTACATATCTCTACAATAGCATGATATTGGAATCATTGCACATGAAAATGAGTTTTATTGCAAATTGGACGGAAGCAAAATAAAAAAATAAATTGGAAAAAGAATTTTCCAGTAGTCTATTTCCCATCAGCATTTTCTGCAAAAGGAAATGAAGAAAAAAGTGGCATTAGAAAAATCTTTGTTACCTTGTTTCCTTCTAATTTCTTTCTCTTGTATGAAACGCACCCTTAGTCTTGTTTTAACTTATAAATTTGCTTTTGAATTCTGCTTCCACTCTCCATAGTTGAAGTTCCAAACTTTTTCTAACTTAACTCACATAAATCAACAGACTAGAATATGTAACATATAGCAGGAATTGTTTCAGAAAACAAACATACATCAGAAACTTATCATGAATATGACTAGCATTTTTATTAGAAATTTTAGATTAAAAAGAAAGCTTTAGTGAATATGATAGAAGTTATAGGTATTATCCAAATTCTGCACCTTCCAGAGTTGAAAATGCTCTTATTACAAACGTAAAGGTAGATGGGAAGCGGAATGGCTGATCAGTTGCTATTGCAAACAAATCCTACAAAATCAACCGCATTAGAGTATTATCTACAGAAATAAATTTGTAAAGTTTCACTCAATTAGTTATTGTGGTTGCTCCAAAAGGTTGTTTATTGATGCATGAACGCACCTCGCCAATCGCTGCCAAAGTCTGTTGCTGATCAGGTGTTTGACTCAAAAGATTATCCAAGAAAAATTGAATCGATCTCCTCACCTAAAAATCATCATAAAGTAGTTAAGCATTAATACAAGATATCAATGGTTAGTGGATTAAGAATACAATTCCATACAGAGAAGAACAGGTTCTACTAACTGGTGACAAGTCTCCTGTTGGTTGTAGTGCTTCAAGATCAATCAGAGATTTCATGACCTGTATAAAACTTCTTGTTAGAACCAAGAACAATGCCAAATGACATAATAATTTTCACAAATTAATGAATAATCCTGTGAACAGATACTAGAAGCTTATTCAATTTAGCCAAGTTACAGCAACAGGGATATGAAGATTTTACAGAATCCAAAAACAAAAGGTTTTCTTCATATCTCATTGAAATGGCATTGGTCTGGAATTTGGCCATGTTTGTGAAAAAAACAAGAAAAAAAACGTACGAAGTCTTCAGTGGCAATCCTTCAGTTTCTGGAGAGATTATTCCAGATCAGAGATGGTATTTGAGATGCCCACAATTTAAGAGACTTAGAATTAACGATGTTCAAGGTCAATCAATAACGTCCAAGTTCAGAGTTGGAGTCAAATATGACTTGCAAAGATAATGCTTGGAATCAATATCATCAAGGCTGAAGTTGAAGGCGGAGACTGCTGAAATCTTGGCATCCAAGTTTGGAGCTTCAGTTGAAGACAAGTTAGTACCACCCTGTTCAGACCAAGATTCCAGATGCACCTTGAGACCATGATCCATCTTAGATCAGAAGATCTTCATGGAACCCTACCAGTGGCAAGTGAGCTTCTTCTTGTCAATTAGTGTTGATTGATACCAACATGTACTGACACATGATATGCCTATTGGCACCAAAATGAATTGTTTTGGGCAACCAATGATATGTGGCATCAGAATGACATTCTAAACCTTGGTTGAGATGCCAGAAGTTGGAGATGCTTTGAGTCAATAGACACCAAAATGAAACTGTTTTTGCCAGTCAGTGATATTCAGCATTAAAACAACATTTAAAACATTGGTCAAGGTGCCCAAATTTGGAGACTCTTAGTCAATAACACTAAGGTTCAAGCTAGAGATGAAGGCACCTAAAGTAGGACAGGCTTGGGGTCAATGATGTCCAAGGTTAGAACTAAGGCTGGAGACACTCGAAGTCTCAGTCTGAGACATGTGGAGTTGGAGTTGATGACATCCAAGGACAGAGCTAGAGTTGAAGAAGCACCCAAAGTTTGGCGAGTGGTGTCGTCCTATCAAATACAGAGTGCTCAGTTTCTTCTCACATATATTTTTATCTTCTTGAGTTTGAAAAAGTCCAAGGGCCCTCTAGACAAAGCAATGGGTAAGGAAAGAAGACACTTAGAATTTGAGACATCCAAGGCTGGAACTAGCCCTCTAGTGTTGCGATCAAAGATGAAAACTTTGGATGTTGTGTGACAATTTACCCTTGTTAGGATTTCTGATATCTTCTGTGACTTTACTGCATGCTTGGGAGTATGCCTGAATGGAGCTCATCATCCCTCACTCCAGTGGTTACTATGTGAGCCCCAGCCCACCAATGTCTTTGAGATTCCCCGTGTTATTACTGGGTGGGTATGTATACTTAGGATTTTGTTCTTTGTGGGATCATTTCATGCAAGATTGCTAACTTGGATCACTGTCACTTGTATGTAGCTGGATCTCTATACCTTCTCAGATCATTGCTACATAGCCTTACTGGTTCTTTGTGCTTCCTCAAGTCATTATGGCATTGGAATACCAAAGCCCTAGTGATGTGATTCTAATGATTGTTTAGCGACTTTTGGATTCAAGCACAAAAGATTATTTTCCATCTGCAACATTCTTCCTAATACTGAACCATAGCCTTTCTATCAATGATGACCTGAAGAGCACAAGCATAATGCAAACTACCAATAGACTAGATATACAAGACGAAGCAGAAACAACTATTGGATTTAATCTTCTTTGGTAGGCTAACAGGGAATTGGTTAACATGCGGATTCATGTCATTAAGAATCCAAACCCATTAAGTGATCAAATTATTATTATAGCAGATTTGAGTAATGGGTATGAGTTTAGATGTATGGAACCCTTTAGTCTGTTCCGTTTTTATTGATGGGATGATAATGGAGCGGGTCCACCATATATATAGGGTTTGGTCCCCGTTGGATTAGGGCATAGTTGTGAAAAGCACACGCCTAGCGTCATTTGTGCGTGGTAGTGACCCAGGTGCAATACTTGAAAGAAGCGTGCTTAAGCGTGCACCTTGTGAGAGGTAAGACGCGCTTAAGGCACGATTTTCCTCGCCTTATTGAAGTGAAAATAAAAATTTAAAGCCCAACCCATACCTTTAATTACCCTTTCAATTAATTAGGTTGCATGCACAAGGCACATTTTTCTTGAGTAACTCTTCCACTCCCTAGAAAATGAACATCAACAGGTTGCATGCATACTACACATTTTTCTTGAGTGACTCTTCCTCTCCCCTAGAAAATGAACATCAACCATTAGGTTGCATGCATGCGACACATTTTTCTTGCATGACTCTTTCTCTCCCCTAGAAAATGAACATCAACCTCCCTTGCAAACTTATTTCTCTTTACATAGCTCTTCAATATTTTAAGTTTGTTTTCTCTTTAGTTTGAAATTTAATTTTGATTATGAAGATAAACTATTTAAATATTTGAATGTTAGTGAATTTTATATTTACATTATTATTTAATAGTTTATGGATTATAATTTTGTTAATGAAATACGTTGGCAGAAATTTCCTATATATGTTTGAATTGAATAAATTTATATCCAAAACGCTTTACTTTCTGTAAGGGGTGTGTCTCACCTTATGCCTAACACCTCAGGCCCCATAACACCTATGCGCTTTTGGACGCCTCACGTCTTAAATAACTATGGATTAGGGCATCTGACTTTTCTCTTTGCTCCCCATTGGTGAAAAGTTTATGGGTTGTCACCATAATTCCTCTGGAAGACCAGCACCCCCCCTTCGTTCTTCTTCCCTCCTCCGCAGGATTTCAAGGTTTAGAGGACGACACATTGAGACGATGGCTCTTCCGCTACATTCAAGTCTATCATCTTATCTCAGACATTTATTTTTACTGCTATAGAACTTGATGAAACTATATCTTCTTGTATATTTTGTTTTCTTCTATTCAAGTTCATTCTATTTAGAATTCATGAGGTTAGGAAGCAAAATATCTAACAAATAGTATCAAAACTATGGCTATTTCGTCATTTTCTATGGCATTAAGGTTTAGGTTTTCGTCGATTTTGTTGTTCTACGCTAGATTTGGATTTGCTATGCCAGCTGTAATAATTTTCGCAAAGAACACGAAAAACAGCAGAAACTGCCTCCATTTTGTGAAAACTGTCACATTTGATCAGCGAATAGAGGTGTTTAGGGTTTCGTCGTAATGCACCACAACCATGGTGCCCAACACTACCAAGCCGTGTCATGTGTTGGGCATTTCACCCTGATGCACCACGTCCGTGTCGCCCAACACAACTAGCCTGTGTTGAGCGTCATGCGGTCGAATATGGCGGTGTCAAATGACACAGCCGGGTCGTGTTAGGCGTAGAATGTGCCAACACGACCGTGTGTTGGGTGCCCGACATGGCCATGCTGCCTAGCACGATCATGCTTCCCAACACAGCTACTGACACGATCGTGTTGCCCA